>NC_134687.1:558019594-558229594 GCF_050947455.1 Rhinoderma darwinii | reverse complement strand
CCCGACAGAACCTCGGAACGGAAGCGAACGGTGATGTGAACAGGCCCTAATGTATTTTTTTGTTCACACAGCTTTAATTTTTTTGTTTCGTTTTACAAGTTGTTTCTTACTTACAATTTATTTTTATTTATTTTTTTTGTGTGGAGGAGGGGGGGGGGCGCCATTTCCATTTTCGCCTCAGGCAGCAGAAAAGCTAGAATCGGCCCTGGATACAGGGTCCAACAAACAGTATCACACATGCACTTGGGCCCTGTATCTAAGCCTACCATATGTGTTAGGCTGTGTTCACATCACTTCCATTGAGGGGTTCCGTTGGAGGTTTCTGTCGGGTAACCACTCAACGGAAAGGCAAACCTCAACTTCCGTTTCCCTCGCCATTGATCTCCATGGTGACGGAAACGTTGGTAAAGGTTTCCGTTTATCACCATTGTGACAGGGTTCCGTTGTTCTTGATGCAACCAATAGCAACCAATGAATCAATGGTGAGGGAAACGGAAGCTGAGGTTTCAGTTTGCCTCTCCGTTGAGGGGTCACACGACGGAAACCTCAGATGGAAGGGCAGCAGTGATGTGAACAGGCCCTTAGTGCAGGACACTTCTTTGGAAGTTTTTGGAGCCGTTTTCTCATAGACTCCAATGAAAACAGCTCCAAAAACGGACGTAAAAAACGCAGCGAAAAACGCGAGTTGCTCAAAAAACTTCTGAAAAACAGGGGCTGTTTTCCCTTGAAAACAGCTCCGTAATTTCAGTCGTTTTTGGTCACTACGTGTGCACATACCCTGATAATCATCATTAACCTTTTTACCTCCATCGATCCCTGATCTAATTACAGGCAGCCATCTCCCTCCCCCGCCACTTTCACTGACTGATAAATGTAATTCTGCCCAGTCCACCTATTTCAGACATCTTGTTACAGACAATCCAGTATAAAGAGAGATTGGGCACATTCCTTTTATACTTACATGAATGGTTTGTATTGATCAAAGTATAATGTAGTGCTGTGGTTCGTAGAAAAATAATCCAGTCCAACAGATAGATGAAAACAGTTTGAACACTTTATTCAATTAACAAATGTTGTTGCAGACAGTAATTAGGCTAATAGATAAAAAAAAAAAAAAAAGACCATTAGCGATAGGAGGACAATAGAGGAGGAGGAGGGAGCGTGGAGGACAAGATAAAAGGAGGAGGGAGCGTGTTAGGGAAGAGACAAGATGGCCAGGCAGTGCGGGAACTACGAGTGTGAAGAAGGCCGAGGAGGCGTGGACGACGAGATAGAAGGAGGGGGCGTGTACTAAGATTGATGACGCACCGTGTCTTTGCTCAGCCTGCACTTCCTGCTGTGTAAAGACACTGCGCGTCATCAACTACATCTACAGGCGGCGGGACCAGAGAAGGCGGATCTCTGAAGAGCTCATGAAACATCCGCTAGGCCCACTGCCTGTAAATGTAGTTTCTCAGCCGGAAGTGCTTGCTGAGCAAAGACACGGTACCTCACAGGAAATAAAAAATTTACCCTGGGTGCGGTCACGTGACGGCAGATCAGAACACGGTAACACTGGCACAGGTAAGCAGACACTATATTAGAAATTTTATTAAATATGACTAATTAAGTTAAAACTGAAATAAAATGTATTCCCGGACAACCCCTTTAATGACGAGAGCCTAGTTTGGGCCTTATAGTTCAGAGCACATTTTTCAAATCTGACGTGTCAAATAATGTAGTAATAACTTCTGAATGCCTTTATTAATTGAAGCGATACTGAGACTGTTTCCTCGTGACATATTGCACTTTATGTTAGTGGTAAAATTTGGTCGAAACATTCAGTGTTTATTTGTGAAAAATAGCAACATTTTAGCATTTTCAGAATTTAAATGTATCTGCTTGTAAGGCAGATGGTTATACCACACACAATAGTTACTAATTAACATTTCCCATATGTCTACTTTATGTTTGCATAATTTTTTTGAACATTCTTTTATTTTTCTAGGACGTTACAAGGCTTAGAACATAAACAGCAATTTCTCATATTGTCACAAAAATGTCAAAAGCCTTTTTTTTTTTTAGGTACCAGTTCAGTTCTGAAGTGGCTTTGAGGGGCCTATATATTAGAAACCCCCATAAAACAGCCCATTTTAAATACTGGACCCCTAAAAGTATTTAAAACAGTATTTAGAAAGTTTCTTAACCCCTTAGGCGTTTTATAGGAATTAAAGCAAAGTGAAGGTGAAATTTCCCAATTTCATTTTTCTTGCAGAATTTCAATAATAATCCTTTTTTTCCTGTAAGGCTATGTTCACACGCTTACTAAAAAACATCTGAAAATACGGAGCTGTTTTCAAGGGAAAACAGCTCCTGATTTTCAGTAGGTTTTTTTTAGCAACTAGCGTTTTTTACGGCCATTTTAGGAGCTGTTTTTCTATAGAGTAAATGAAAAACGGCTCCAAAAATGGCTCAAGAAGTGACACGCACTTCTTTTTCGCGGGCGTCTTTTTCCTTCGCAGTTTTTAGAAAACGAGGCGTAAAAAAACGCACAGTCGGAACAGAACGCCGTATTTCCCATTGAAATCAATGGGCAGATGTTTGGAGGCATTCTGCTTCCTATTTTTCAGGCATTTTTCGGGACGTATGCGGCCACGAAAAACGGCTGAAAACAGGTCGTTTGCACATACCCTAACACAGAAGGTTTTACCATGGATACTTTTTGCCCAGATTCTGCAGTTTTTAGAAATGTCCCACATGTGGCCCTAGTGTGCTACTGAACTAAAACACAGGCCTCAGAAGCAAAGGAGCACCTAGTGGATTTTGGGGCCTCTTTTTTATTAGAATATATTTTAGGCACCACGACAGGTTTGAAGCGGTCTTGTGTCGCCAAAACATAGAAAACAACCCCAAAAAGTACCTATTTTGGAAACTACACCCCTCAAGTAATTAATTTATGGGTGTACCATTTTGACCCCACAGTTATCTTCACAGAACTTATTTGAATTGGGCTGTGAAATAATTTTTTTTTTATTTTTTTCCAATAATATGTCGTTTTTTCTCAAAATGTCTTATTTTCACAAGGAATAAAATACCCCATTTTGTTGCGCAATTTCTCCTGAGTTCAGAAACACCCCATTTGTGGTGATAAACTGCCGTTTTGGCCCATGGGAGGGCTCAGAACAGAAGGAGCGCTATGTGTTCTTTGGAATCCAGATTTTGCTGGATTGGTTTTCAGTTGCCATGTCGCGTTTGCAGAGCCCCAGAGGTATCGGCGCAATGGAAACCCACCAGAAGTGACCCCCTTTTGGAAACTGCACCACTCAAGGAAATCATTTATGGATTTATGGGTGTTGTGACACAGAACTTATTTGAATTGGGCTGTGAAATAAAAAATATGTAATTTTTGCCTATAATATATCGTTTTTGTTCAAATTTTCTTATTTTCACAAGGTATAAAATACCCCATTGTGTTGCCCAATTTCTACTAAGTATGGCAGTACCCTATTCGTGGGGATAAACTACAGTTTGGGCCCATGGGGAGGGCTCAGAATGGAAGGAGCGCTATGTGATCTTTGGAATCCAGATTTTGCTGGATTGGTTTTCAGTTGCCATGTCGCGTTTGCAGAGCCCCAGAGGTATCGGCGCAATGGAAACCCACCAGAAGTGACCCCCTTTTGGAAACTGCACCACTCAAGGAAATCATTTATGGATTTATGGGTGTTGTGACACAGAACTTATTTGAATTGGGCTGTGAAATAAAAAATATGTAATTTTTGCCTATAATATATCGTTTTTGTTCAAATTTTCTTATTTTCACAAGGTATAAAATACCCCATTGTGTTGCCCAATTTCTACTAAGTATGGCAGTACCCTATTCGTGGGGATAAACTACAGTTTGGGCCCATGGGGAGGGCTCAGAATGGAAGGAGCGCTATGTGATCTTTGGAATCCAGATTTTGCTGGATTGGTTTTCAGTTGCCATGTCGCGTTTGCAGAGCCCCAGAGGTATCAGTACAATGGAAACCCACCAGAAGTGACCCCATTTTAAAAACTAAACCCCTTAAGGCATTCATCTAGAGGTATAAATGGATAGACTCCAAACGCAAATTTGTTACAGGCTAGGTGAAGTTTAGAACACCAACTTCCGCCCATATTTTACCATATAGACTGCTCCATGATTATTATACCATACCAAAGAGAAAATAGAGCTCGTAGTCAAAATATATAACAATATAATAACTTTATTTATACAAAATAACATACATTTAAAAACACGTAATTGTAAGACTCTAGTACTAATATTGTGGTGGTGCAAAATTCAGCAAGAATGTAACTGAATAAGAGGGTATAGAAACATGGAGTATAAACTGCATATACTACCCACAGAGATTATATATAGTATTACATCCACAATGGTATACAATCTGATGACCCACAATGTCTTCTAAACTTTATAAATGCATGGACAAATACCACTAAAAAGAGAGTCACATAGGGATCAGTCAGTTTTTATGGCAGTTTTTATGGCAAGTAGTTAACCCCTTCCCTCTTTGGCCGCTTTTGACCTTCCTGACAGAGCCTCATTTTTCAAATCTGACATGTTTCACTTTATATGGTAATAACTCCGGAATGCTTTTACCTATCCAAGTGATTCTGAGACTGTTTTCTCGTGACACATTGGACTTTATGTTACTGGCAAAATTTGCCCGATACATTCAGTATTTAATTGTGAAAAAAACCAAAATTTAGCGAAAAATTGCAAAAATTTGCATTTTTCTCAATTTAAATGTATCTGCTTGTAAGACAGGCAGTTATACCACACAAAAATGTTGCTAACTAACATCCCCCATATGTCTACTTTAGATTGGCATCGTTTTTTGAACATCATTTTATTTTTCTAGGACGTTATAAGGCTTAGAACTTTAGCAGCAATTTCTCACATTTTCAAGAAAATTTCAAAATGCTATTTTTACAGGGGCCAGTTCAGTTGTGATGTGGGTTTGAGGTCCTTAGATATTAGAAACCCCCAATAAGTCACCCCATTTTAAAAAATGCACCCCTCAAAGTATTCAAAACAGGATTTAGAAAGTTTCTTAACCCTTTAGACATTGCGCAGGAATTAAGGCAAAATAGAGGTGAAATTTACAAAGTTCATTATTTTTTTCCAGAAATTCATTTTGAATCCATTTTTTTTGTACCACAGAATGTTTTACCCAAGAAATGCAACTCAATATTTATTGCCCAGGTTCTGCAGTTTTAGGAAATATCCCACATGTGGCTCTAGTGTGCTACTGGACTGAAGCACCGGCCTCAAAAGCAAAGGAACACCTGGTGGATTTTGGGTCTCCTTTTTATTAGAATATATTTTAGGCACCATGTCAGCTTTGAACAGGTCTTGTGGAACTAAAACAGTGGAAACCCCCCAAAAGTGACCCCATTTGGGAAACTACACCCCTCGAGGAATTTATCTAGGGGTGTAGCAAGCATTTTGACCGGACAGTTTTTTTGCAAAAATGTTTGGAACTAGGCCATGAAAATGAAAATCTAAATTTTTTCAAATAAAATGTAGGTTTAGCTAATTTTTTTTCATTTCCAAAAGAACTAAAGTAGAAAAAGCACCACAACATTTGTAGAGCAATTTCTCCCGAGTAAAACAATACCCCACATGTCGTAATAAATGGTTGTTTGGACACACGGCAGGGCTTAGAATGGAAAGAGCGCCATTTGGCTCTTGGAGCTCAAATTTAGCAGGAATGGTTTGCGGAGGCCATGTCGCATTAGCAAAGCCCCCTATGGGACAAAACAGTGGAAACCCCCAACAAGTGACCCCATTTTGGAAACTATACCCCTCGAGGAATTTATCTAGGGGTGTAGCAAGCATTTTGACCGGCCAGTTTTTTTGCAAAAATTTTTGGAACTAGGCCATGAAAATGAAAATCTAAATTTTTTCAAATAAAATGTAGGTTTAGCTAATTTTTTTTCATTTCCAAAAGAACTAAAGTAGAAAAAGCACCACAACATTTGTAGAGCAATTTCTCCCGAGTAAAACAATACCCCACATGTCGTAATAAATGGTTGTTTGGACACACGGCAGGACTTAGAATGGAAAGAGCGCCATTTGGCTCTTGGAGCTCAAATTTAGCAGGAATGGTTTGCGGAGGCCATGTCACATTTGCAAAGCCCCTGAGGTGACAAAACAGTGGAAACCCTCAACAAGTGACCCCATTTTGGAAACTATACCCCTTGAGGAAATTATCTAGCGGTATAGTGAGCATTTTGACCCCACAGGTTTTTTGCAGAAATTTTTGGAAGTAGGCTGTGAAAATGAAAATCTACATTTTTTCAAATAAAATGTAGGTTTAGCTAATTTGTTTTTCATTTCCACAAGGACTAAAGGAGAAAAAGCACCATAAAATTTGTAAAGACATTTCTCCCGAGTAAAACAATACCCCACATGTAGTAATAAACGGCTGTTTGGAGACACGGCGAGGCTGAGAAGGGAAAGAGCGCCATTTGGCTTTTGGAACTCAAATTTAGCAGGAATGGTTTGCGGAGGCCATGTCACATTTACAAAAGCCCCCTATGGGACAAAACAGTGGAAACCCCCAACAAGTGACCCCATTTTGGAAACTACACCTCATGAGGAAATTATCTAGGAGAACAGTGAGCAGTTTGACACCACAGGTGTTTTACAGAACTTATTGGAAGTAGGCCGTAAAAATGAAAATCTACATTTTTTGAAATAAAATGTAGGTTTAGGTTTTTTTTTTCATTTCCACAAGGACTGAAGGAGAAAAAGCACCATAAAATTAGTAAAGCAACTTCTCCCGAGTAAAACAATACCCCACATGTGGTCATAAACGGCTGTTTGGACACACGGTAGGGCTCAGAATGGAACTAGCACCATTTGGATTTTGGATAGTGTCTGGGCGCCATGTTACATTTGCTGAGCCCCTGTAGTACTAGTACAGTGGAAACACCCCAAAATTGACTCCATTTGGGAAACTGCACCCCTGAGGAATCATCTAGGGGTATAGTGAAAATTTTGATCCCAAAGGTTTTTTGCTGAATTATTTAGAATTAAGCCATGAAAATGAAAAATAATTTTTTTTTCCAACAAGATGTCGTTTTAGATCAACATTTTTCATTTTTACAAGGAATAGAGAAGAAAAAGCACCCCAACATTTGTAAAGTAATTTCTCCTGAGTATGGTAACCCCCCATATGTGGTTATAATCAGCTGTTTACATATATGGGAGCATTCAGAAGAAAAGGAGCGGTATTTGACTTTTGGAGTGTAGATTTTTCTGGAATGGTTTGCGGACGCCATGTTGCATTTGCAAAACCCCTGATGTACCAAACAAAAGTGACCCCGTTTTAGAAACTACACCCCTAAAGGCATTTATCAAGGGGTGTAGTGAGAATTTAGACTCCACAGGTGTTTTTCAGAAATGAATACGCAGTGGATGGTGCAAAGTGAAAATTGCAATTTTTCCACTGATCTGCCCATTCACCACACAAGATGTTGTGCCCCTGGAGAATGTTACCCCATAAATTGTTAAGCGGGTTCTCCCGGGTATGGTAATGCCTTACTTGTGGCCATAAATTGCTGTTTGGGCACGCTGTAGGGCATTTTGAGCATGGATTTTGCTTGGTAGTTTTGTTTGAGTTTTGCTGGTATTTCAGTTTATAATGTGGGGCAATATGTAATCTGTGCGGAGTATATCAGGGTATATGTAAGCCGTGCGGAGTACATCAGGGTATATGTAATCTGTGCGGAGTACATCAGGGCATAATAAGAGGGTATAATAATGGGGTAAATAATACAATTCTCCATAGATGTGTGTTACGCTGTGAAGCGATCCGTTATGCACAGGCCGGTGTCACACTGATAAACGGTTTTCTTTCTTATCCCCCTTCTGTAACGCTCTGCACCTTTTGGGGACTTTTTCTCCTTCGTAGTTTGGGAAATATTGCTGGGAAAGTTTTGCGCTGGTATAATACGGGCGCCCTCGCTTCCAGCGGATGTGCTATGTCCCTTCCCTTTCCTAGTTCCTAAATACTAGTGTCCTGAAACTGAAGGAATGTCCCCCTCCGGCCTGCGCATTGAGATGTTTTTTCATCACCGCATTACTAGTGCCGTAACTTTTTTGTTTTTCAGTAGATTGAGCGGTGTGCGGGCTTGTTTTTTGCGAGACGGGCTGTAGATTTCATTGGTACCATTTTGGAACACATACGACTTTTTGATCACTTTTTATTTCATTTTTTGGTAAAGGAATTTACCAAAAACAAGCAATTCTGGAATAGTTTTTTATTGTTTTTTTTATCGGCATCCACAGTGTGCCCTAAATTACATGTTAGCTTTATTCTGCGGGTCGATACGATTACGGCGATACCAAATTTATATAGTTTTGTTTATGTATTGCAGCTTTTGCACAACAAAATCACTTTTTTTATAAAATCATTTGTTTTCTGTCTCGCCATATTCTAAGACCCATAACGTTATTATTTTTGCGTGCACAAAGCGGTGTCGGGGATTATGTTTTGCGGGACGGATTGTCGTTTTTATTAGTACTATTTTGGAGTAAATGTGACTTTTTGATCACTTTTTATAGCATTTTTTGGAAGGAGATGTGACCTAAAAACAAAGATTCTGGCGTAGTTTTTCATGGTTTTTTTTTACGGCGTTCACCGTGCGGGATAAATGACATAACAGTTTTGTAGTTTGGGTCGTTACGGACGCGGCGATACCAATTATGTATAGTTTTTTTTTATTTTTACGGTTTTTCCCATAATAAAAGACTTACTATGGGAAAAAAGTCAGTTTAGCTTTATTTTTATTTGAAATGTGTGTGTTTTTATTGTTTTACCACATTTTTATTAACTTTTTTTTACTTTTCTGACTTGTCCCACTAGGGGACATGAGGGCCTGATGCCCCGATCGCTACTCTAATACACTGCACTACATACGTAGTGCAGTGTATTAGCGCTGTCAGTTATTCACTGACAGCAAGCCTATGAGGACACGCCGAAGGCGGGTCCTCATCGGCTCCCGTACAAGGCAGACTCGGACGCCATTTTCTGGCGTCCGATTGCCACAGCAACCCAGCGATTGCATCACTGGGTTGCCGATCGGGTGAAAACCTATCAGATGCTGCGCTCTATTGAGCGCAGCATCTGAGGGGTTAATCTGCCGGATCGGAGAGTAGCTCCCGTCCTGGCAGTTACAGGAGGGTGCCAGCTGTATAATACAGCTGTCACCCCGCGGTGATGGTGCCGGCTCTGCTCCTGAGCCCGCTCCATCACTGCGCCGTACATGTACGGCGCTTTGCGGGAAGCACCTCCCGACAGCGCCGTACATGTACGGCGCATGTCGGGAAGGGGTTAAATAATGCAGTCTTACCCATTTATGGTAAACAAAGAGTGTTTGTACAGGTTCGTGCTGGATCCACCACAGATAACCCCAACGCGCGTTTCGCTTTTTCGGTTGCTTCCTCAGGGGGTACATCCCCTGAGGAAGCAACCGAAAAAGCGAAACGCGCGTTGGGGTTATCTGTGGTGGATCCAGCACGAACCTGTACAAACACTCTTTGTTTACCATAAATGGGTAAGACTGCATTATTTAACTACTTGCCATAAAAACTGACTGATCCCTATGTGACTCTCTTTTTAGTGGTATTTGTCCATGCATTTATAAAGTTTAGAAGACATTGTGGGTCATCAGATTGTAAACCATTGTGGATGTAATACTATATATAATCTCTGTGGGTAGTATATGCAGTTTATACTCCATGTTTCTATACCCTCTTATTCAGTTACATTCGTGCTGAATTTTGCACCACCACAGTATTAGTACTAGAGTCTAACAATTATGTGTTTTTAAATGTATGTTATTTTGTATAAATAAAGTTATTATATTTTTATATATTTTGACTACGAGCTCTATTTTCTCTTTGGTATGGTATTCATCTAGAGGTGTAGAGCATTTTGACCCCCACTGGTATTGTGTAAAAGGTAATGTGCAGCAGATGGTGCAGAGTGGGATTTGCTAATTTCTATACATACAGTATATGCCATTTCAGTGTCCGATATATTGTGCCCAGCATGTGCCACCGGAGACATATGCCCCATAAATTGTAATGTAGGTTCTCCTGGGTACGGCAATACCTGACATGTGGCTGTTATCTGCTGCCTGGGCACATGGCAGGGCTCAGAAGGAAAATATGAGGGGGATAAGCTGTGCAGAATGCAACAGGGTAAATAAAACTGGGGTAAATAAATAATCAAGGGATGTATGATACTGTAAAGGATCTGCCAGGCACAACTTCTGTGTATACGCCCATAGGTAATCAGTCTGCACCTGAGTCTATGTCTCTGAGACTGACTCCATCTTCCACCACTCAGGATGGCAGGCTTAGGAGCGGTAGAGCCTATCGCAGCCTGGCCAGACGGAGCTAGCTCCCGCCCTCTGTCTATTTATACCTGCCTTTCCTGTTCCTCCTTTGCTTGTGATTCTTCTCGTGTGGTTTCCTGGCCCAGCTACAGCTTCTATCTATTTGATCGTGCTCCATACTGACCCCGGCTTACTGACTACTCTCCTGCTCTTTGTTTGGTATCTCGTTCACTTCTGGTTTGACTCGGCTCGTTCACCACTCTTGTTGCTCATGGTGTTGCCGTGGGCAACTGCCCCTTTCCCTTAGCTTTGTGTACCCTTGTCTGTTTGTCTCGTGCACTTACTGAGCGTAGGGACCGCCGCCCAGTTGTACCCCGTCGCCTAGGGCGGGTCGTTGCAAGTAGGCAGGGACAGAGTGGCGGGTAGATTAATGCTCACTTGTCCGTTTCCCTACCCCTTTCATTACATAATCACAAGCCAAATACCTAGTCTACCCTGGTCCCTGACACTACTATGGACCCCCTTGAGACCCTGGCCCAGCAAATGCAGGGTCTCTCCCTACAGGCCCTGGCTCAGAGGGTCAACCAGCCTGACGCTACCATGGTGGTGCCCCTCACCTCACCTCTTGAACCCCACCTCAAGTTGCCTGACCGGTTCTCAGGGGACAGGAGGACTTTTCTCTCCTTTCGGGAGAGTTGTAGGCTCTACTTTCGCCTAAAGCCTCACTCCTCAGGTTCTGAGAGCCAGCGGGTGGGTTTAGTTATGTCCCGGCTCCAGGAGGGGCCCCAAGAGTGGGCCTTCTCCTTGGCTCCTGACGCCCCTGAACTTACCTCCGTTGATATTTTCTTTTCTGCTCTCTGACTCATTTATGACGAGACTGACAGGACTGCCTTTGCCGAGAGTCAGCTGGTGACCTTACGTCAGGGTAAGAGACCTGTTGAGGAGTATTGTGCTGACTTTAGGAAGTGGTGCGTAGCTTCCCGGAGGAATGACCCTGCCTTAAGGTGCCAGTTTAGGTTGGGTCTGTCGAACGCCCTGAAAGACCTGCTAGTTAGCTATCCCTCTTCTGACTCCCTTGACCAGGTTATGGCTTTAGCGGTACGACTTGACCGACGTCTCAGGGAACGACAACGTTAACGTTTTTGTGTGTTCCCCTCTGACTCCCCCATGATGCCTCCCGAGGTCCCGTTGCTTCGCTCTTCCACGGAAGACTCGGAAGTTCCTATGCAACTCGGGACCTCCGTGTCCCCCCAACAACGTAGAGAGTTCCGCAGGAAGAATGGTCTCTGCTTCTATTGTGGGGATGACAAGCATCAAGTGAACACCTGTCCTAGGCGCAAGAATAAGCAGCCGGAAAACTTCCGCGCCTAAGTGATCATCGGGGAGGTCACTTGGGCGCACAGGTATTTCCCGTAAATATGAAACGTAATAAAATCTTGCTTCCCTTTCAGGTCTCTTTTGGTGGTAGGTCTGCTACCGGCAGTGCCTTTGTGGATTCAGGGTCTTCTGCTAATATCATGTCTGTGGAATTTGCTATGTCTCTAGCTATGCCTTTGATTGATTTGCCTAAACCTGTCCCTGTAGTGGGTATCGACTCCACTCCTCTTGCTAATGGTTATTTTACACAGCATACCCCAGTTTTTGAACTCCTTGTTGGCTCCATGCATTTGGAGCAGTGCTCTGTACTGTTAATGCTGGGATTATCATCCGATTTGATTTTAGGCCTTCCCTGGTTGCAGTTGCATAATCCCACGTTTGACTGGATTACTGGGGAGATTACCAAATGGGGTAATGAATGCTTGACGTCATGTTTTTCTGTTAATTCTATTTCTCCCCCTGAGGAGGTGAACACGCTACCTGAGTTTGTTCAGGACTTCGCTGATGTTTTCTCTAAGGAGGCCTCCGAAGTGTTACCTCCTCATAGAGAATACGATTGCGCTATCGAATTGGTACCAGGAGCTAAGCTCCCTAAGGGTAGGATATTTAATCTTTCTTGTCCCGAACGTGAAGCCATGAGAGAGTATATCCAGGAATGCCTGGCCAAGGGTTACATTCGCCCCTCTACTTCTCCGGTAGGTGCTGGCTTCTTCATAGGGAAGAAGGATGGTGGTCTTAGGCCATGCATTGACTACCGTAACTTGAATAAGGTCACTGTAAGGAACCAGTATCCCCTTCCTTTGATTCCTGATCTCTTTAATCAGGTTCAGGGGGCCCAATGGTTCTCTAAGTTTGATCTACGGGGGGCGTATAACCTTATACGCATCAAAGAGGGGGATGAGTGGAAGACTGCGTTTAACACGCCCGAAGGTCATTTCGAATACCTCGTCATGCCCTTTGGGTTGTGTAATGCTCCTGCGGTCTTCCAGAATTTCATAAATGAGATTTTAAGAGATTACCTGGGGGTATTTCTTGTCGTGTACCTTGATGACATACTGGTGTTTTCCAAGGACTTGTCCTCCCACATTGAGCATGTCAGGAAGGTGCTCCAGGTCCTTCGGGAAAACAAACTGTTTGCTAAAACCGAAAAATGTGTGTTTGGGGTACAGGAGATACCATTTTTGGGTCAAATCCTCACTCCTCATGAATTCCGCATGGACCCTGCCAACGTCCAGGCTGTGGCGGAATGGGTTCAACCTGCCTGCCTGAAGGCGTTACAGTGTTTCTTGGGGTTCGCTAATTATTACAGGAGATTTATTGCTAACTTCTCGGTCATCGCTAAGCCTCTTACGGACCTCACTCGCAAAGGTGCTGATCTCCTCCAGTGGCCTCCTGAGGCTGTCCAGGCTTTTGAGGTCCTTAAGAAGTGCTTTATCTCGGCCCCGGTGCTGGTTCAGCCCAACCAAATGGAGCCATTTATCGTGGAAGTTGATGCATGCGAGGTGGGAGTGGGGGCTGTCTTGTCCCAGGGTACCAGGTCCCTCCCCCATCTCCGTCCCTGTGCCTACTTCTCCAGGAAGTTTTCGCCCACTGAGAGTAACTATGATATTCGCAACCACAAACTCTTAGCCATTAAGTGGGCATTTGAAGAGTGGCGCCACTTCCTGGAGGGGGCTAGGCACCAGGTAACGGTCCTTACCGACCACAAGAATCTAGTTTTCCTAGAATCTGCCCGGAGGCTAAACCCGAGACAAGCTCGATGGGCGCTATTTTTTACCAGATTCAACTTTTTGGTTACCTATAGGGCTGGGTCTAAAAATATTAAGGCCGATGCACTGTCGCGTAGCTTCATGGCCAGCCCTCCTTCGGAGGAAGATCCTGCTTTGTATTTTGCCTCCTGGTATAATCATTTCTTCTATTGATTCTGATTTAGTTTCTGAAATTGCGGCTGATCAAGGTTCAGCTCCCGGGAACCTTCCTGAGGACAAGCTGTTTGTTCCCCTGCAATTCCGGCTAAGGGTACTTAGGGAAAATCATGACTCCACACTATCTGGTCATCCAGGCATCCTGGGTACCAAGCACCTCATTGCCAGAAACTATTGGTGGCCTGGGTTGTTTAAAGACGTTAAGGCCTACATCGCCGCTTGTGAGGTTTGTGCTAGGTCCAAGACTCCCAGGTCCCGACCAGCGGGCTTACTACGTTCTTTGCCCATTCCCCAGAGACCTTGGACCAATATCTCCATGGATTTTATCACCGATTTGCCTCCATCTCAAGGCAAGTCGGTGGTGTGGGTTGTAGTAGACCGCTTCAGTAAGATGTGCCACTTTGTGCCCCTCAAGAAACTACCCAATGCCAAGACGTTAGCTATCTTGTTTGTCAAACACATCCTGCGTCTCCATGGGGTCCCTGTCAATATTGTTTCGGACAGAGGGGTACAATTTGTTTCATTGTTTTGGAGAGCCTTCTGTAAAAAGTTGGAGATTGATCTGTCCTTCTCCTCTGCCTTCCATCCTGAAACTAATGGCCAAACCGAGAGGACTAATCAATCTCTAGAACAATATTTAAGGTGTTTTATCTCTGACTGTCAATACGATTGGGTCTCATTCATTCCCCTCGCCGAATTTTCCCTTAATAACCGGGTCAGTAACTCGTCTGGGGTCTCCCCCTTTTTCTCTAATTTTGGGTTCTCCTCCGTTTCACCTGGTAGTTCTAACAATCCCGAGGTAGAGGTCGTTCATCGGGAACTGTGCACAGTCTGGGCCCAGGTTCAGAAGAACCTAGAGGCGTCCCAGAGCGTACAAAAATCTCAGGCTGATAGAAGACGTTCTGCTAACCCCTTGTTTATGGTCGGGGATCTGGTGTGGTTATCGTCTAGGAACTTGCGCCTTAAGGTCCCGTCCAAGAAGTTTGCTCCACGGTTTATTGGGCCATATAAGGTAATTGAAGTCCTCAATCCTGTCTCCTTCCGACTGGAGTTGCCCCCATCTTTTCGAATACACAACGTGTTTCATGCCTCCCTCCTTAAACGCTGCTCCCCGTCCTTGGCTCCCTCGAGGAAACCTCCTGTTCCCGTTCTCACCCCTGAGGGGGTGGAATTCGAGGTGGCCAAGATTGTGGACAGCAAGATGGTCCAAGGCTCCCTCCAGTACCTGGTCCATTGGAGAGGATACGGGCCTGAGGAGAGGACTTGGGTACCCGCCCGGGATGTTCACGCTGGGGTATTGGTCAGGAGGTTCCACCTTCGTTTCCCCAATAAACCAGGTCCACTTAGAAAGGGTCCGGTGGCCCCTCATAAAACGGGGGGTACTGTAAAGGATCTGCCAGGCACAACTTTTGTGTATACGCCCATAGGTAATCAGTCTGCACCTGAGTCTATGTCTCTGAGAGTGACTCCATGTTCCACCACTCAGGATGGCAGGCTTAGGAGCGGGAGAGCCTATCGCAGCCTGGCCAGACGGAGCTAGCTCCCGCCCTCTGTCTATTTATACCTGCCTTTCCTGTTCCTCCTTTGCTTGTGATTCTTCTTGTGTGGTTTCCTGGTCCAGCTGCAGCTTCTATCTATTTGATCCTGCTCCATACTGACCCCGGCTTACTGACTACTCTCCTGCTCTTCGTTTGGTATCTCGTTCACTCCTGGTTTGACTCGGCTCGTTCACCACTCTTGTTGCTCACGGTGTTGCCGTGGGCAACTGCCCCTTTCCCTTAGCTTTGTGTACCCTTGTCTGTTTGTCTCGTGCACTTACTGAGCGTAGGGACCGCCGCCCAGTTGTACCCCATCGCCTAGGGCGGGTCGTTGCAAGTAGGCAGGGACAGAGTGGCGGGTAGATTAGGGCTCACTTGTCCGTTTCCCTACCCCTTTCATTACAGATACAGTTTAAAACACTCTTTCATACAGAGCCCTGTTTTTTTCGGGACACATGTCGCATTGTTATGTTGTGTCCCCCTCTTTGTGCAGACTCTGCAACTCTTTTGACTCTTTTCCTTCTTGTCAGTTTGGCGATCTTTTCCTGGAAAGTGTTGCCCGGGTACAAAGCGTGTGGCCTCGCTTCCAGAAGTACTGGGTCCCCCCCACCTTCTTGGTCCCTAAAGATCAGGTTCTTGATAACCACCTCTTGAAATTCCAGGAAAGTTCCCCTCTGGCCTGCACATGGATGTAGCCCGTCTGCATTATACAATGCCATCTGTATGATGTGCACGGCCAGCTTCTTATACCACACCCTCGATTTCCGCATGGCATTGTAGGGCTTCAGTACCTATTGTAGTCCAGGATGCAGTCTGGTTTGGGGGTCTCTGTACTGGTACATCGTACAGGTACATGAGTACTGGTGTGGCCATGTATTGTTGTCAATACAAGGACATCTCTCTTCTACTGGTACTTGACACACAATATGTTGCTGCTGGATTGTGCCCTGCTTTCACCCCTTCTGAGTGTTTGCACAAGCAGTGTCTTAGGGAGGTCTCTCAAATTTTTTTCTAGCAGTGCCGCATGCCGCAGCACTTCTTGAAGCGAGGCACTTGAAGAATGGGATGCTGGTATAAAAATTATCCAGGTAGAGGTGGTAACCCTGACCCAGCAGTTGGTACACCATATCCCATACAATCTTTGCGTTACCCCCAGTAATGAGGGGCATTCTGGGGGCTGAATGCTGGTGTCCTTCCCTTCATATACTCTAAATTTTTAAGTAAACCCTGATGCACTTTCACACAGCTTATACATCTTCACGCCATACCTAGCCCTCTTATTCGACAGGTACAGGCACGGGTACAGGCGGAATTGAAGCCTCCCTTTAAAATGTACAAGGGACTTATCAATAGAAATACACTTCTCGGGGTTGTATACTTTGGCAAACCGGGCACTGAAATGGTCTGATAGGGGTCTCAGTTCAAACAAACGGTCAAAACTGGGGTCATCTCGGGATGGGCACTGCTCATTATCAGCAAAATATAAGACATGAAGTATTGCCTGATAAGGCATCCTGGACATGGCTGTGCTCCAGTAGGCCCTAATGGATGGCTGTTTCAGAAATCCCATATTCAAGAGCAGTACCCAGAACTTGCCCAACTCTGCTAAGTCTACAGCAGTCCACCTGTGGGATTGGGCATAAAATGATGTGGGGTTCTTGGTGATATAATGTTGTGTATATAAATATGTCTGGGACACCATAAGCTCTATAAAGTCATCAGTGAAAAAGTCTCACTGAGCCCTGCCAAATAAAATTTTATCCCCAGGCTGCCTGTGTACTCGGGGATTTGGGGCTCATAATTGTCTGGTGTGCGGGTCCAAATGGGGCCACTTCACTTTGGGGTTTGAATTACGGCGGAGTAATTTCTCTCGGGGGTTTGAACTGTCGTGGTGGTCCTGGGCGTCTCCTAGGGGGTCCCTCCTTTTCATCACTAGATGAGGAGGTTAACAAATAAAAAAAGAGTCTCACCAACTGACGAATCTGTGTCGGAAGCAAGAAATGCATAGGCCTCTCCAGCAGAAAATTACCTTTGGGACATGTTTATTATTTATGCGCTTAGACACGTGTATTGGGTATGCAGCAAAAAAAACCTTTAGAATACTTGAAAAAAACTAAATAAAAATATACTTCCCTAACTAGAAGCAATAGGCTGCTACCTAAACTACCCAAAACTTTGTTTTTTTTGTTTTTATAGAATGAGTGGACTTACCTACACTAAACCTAACCAGCACGAGGGTTCTAACACTAAAATTAACTAGATTATTCCAAGCTTCCCTAAGGGCTTATTTACACGAACGTGTAATACGTCCGTGCAACGCGCGTGATTTTCACGCGCGTCGCACAGACCTATGTTAGTCTATGGGGCCGTGCAGACAGTCCGTGATTTTTGCGCAGCGTGAGTCTGCTACGTAAAACTCACGACATGTCCTATATTTGTGCGTTTTTCGCGCATCACGCACCCATTGAAGTCAATGGGTGCGTGAAAATCACACGCACCACACAGAAGCACTTCCGTGGGACGCGCGAGATTCGCGCAACAGCAGTAAAAAGTATGAATGAAAACAGAAAAGCACCAGAGCAGAGTGTCATAATGATGGGGGCTGCGCGAAAATCACGCAGCCGCACATCATATGGTGATGACACACGGAGCTGTTAAGTGCCTTTTGCGCGTGCAAAACGCAGTGTTTTTTGCACGCGCAACACACACACGCTTGTGTAAATCCGGCCTAACACTAAGCCTAACTACGGTGAAGGATGCCTAACACTAAACCTAACTAGATTATTCCGAGCTTCCCTGGCACTAAAACTAACTACGATGACAGATTCCTGACACTAAATTCCCTGACACTAACTAACACTAATACTAAACTAACTAACTGGTATCTCAACTAACTTTTTTTTTTACTTTTTAAATTTTTATCGTTTTACACATATAAAAGAAAAAAAAAAGCCCACAGGGACCAAAAAAATGTGGCCCTGAAGATGGCAAAGTGGTCAGTGCTAGGAGATCACTAACCAAAAATGTGGGGGTGACAAGGGAGACACAAGGAGGAGGATGACAGTAGTGAGAAGTGGAAAAAAATCCTACACAAAGGCTCTTAACACCCGATCTGAACTTACTAACGCCAACAGAGCAGTTCAGAGAGGGTGCAGCAGGATCTTATGTCAGCGGCAAGATCTGATGACAGCGATCACCGCTATTGGTCAGTAGTCACTGACTGACCAATAGCGGCGATAGTCGAGGCGGGACCACCACAATTGGTCTCTGAGTATTGAGCTGTGATAGCCTGCTGTTGGAAAAAACAGTTATCACAGCTCATACATGCGCCTGGGAAAAACGGCGCTTTATTTAATCCACAACGTACTATTACTGAGTTGAGCGCTCAGCCTGACGTAATAGTACTGCGCAGAGCGGGGTGGGGTTAAGGAAACAGCCTGTTTTCGCCTCATGGACCAGGCCACTTTTTCAAACCTGACATGTCACTTTATGTGATAATAACTTTGGAATCCTTGTATTTTTTCAAGCCATTCTTAGACTGTTTTCTTGTGACACATTGTACTTTAAGTTAGTGGTAACATTTGGTCAATACGTTAATTGTTTATTTGTGAAAAATACCAAAATTTGGAGAAAATTTCCAAAAATTAGCATTTTTATAAATTTAAATGTATCTGCTTGTAAGAAAGATATATAACCAAATTGTACACGAGCAGAAATAGTATGAACTCCAAATCAAAAAAGACACTGTAAATATATATCTTGTTATGTGCCGGTAACAGTCAAAGTGACATAAGTAACCATAACTATAGGGTAGGAGGAACATACATATAACCCCAATATAACCTGGTACTCTGACCATAAATATACTGAAAAACCTATAGAGGAAGAGGTCAAGTACAGTCAAAATAATATGTGGTAGAAAAAACTTCTTTATTAACAGATAGAAAAACAAACAGTTAAAAATGAGTCATACAATGTAAAAGAGGCGTCAGCCCATACGGAATACATGAGATGATACTGGGACATAATAATAAAGATAATAGGAACCCAGGGTTAAATGTTGGTATCGGTGGCAAGCTCAATGTGTATGGCATGTGTATAAGAAATATATATGAATAATAATAGAGTACTAATACATAGAAATGAAGTGATTCAACTGTGAGAAACACCATTAGCTGGTATTAGAGATTGTGACCAGTAAATGTAGTTTTATAACACAGAGCAATATAACTGAGGCTGATATAAAAGGAGTACAACCTAGATCTTAGTAACAGAGCAGCCACATACGTTTGGTACATAAGTAGTGGTACGTACCCGGATTCATGTAACCGCATGGGGGAGACGCCAGTCCCGACGCGCATTTCGGCAGATGCCTTCGTCCGGGGGTGGCGTCTTCCCAGCGGGGCCCTCCCTTATATGAAGGCGTAATTAGAGAGAATTGGTGTCAGTGTGGGTGATATGGGAGTTTTTTCTGGCGATAGGCCGGGGCTAGCAAGATGGCTACTGCCCCACTTCCGGAATCCGCGTCATCGAGGCGGACGTGAGTAGACGCTGTCTGACAGCGCCGCCCACGTCCAGCCAAGATTGAAGACTCGGCCGAGAGTGAGTGAGCCACTCCCCCACCCCTAGCCAGCGCGCACCTCTCTCACCCTATACCACTGAACGAAGAGATGCAGATTTGGGGACAACTATCGGTATTAGTAATAAATGTATGTAAATGCAGATCAGGGACTCTGGAGACGATAAATGTTGTTTTGATAGTAAGGGTATAGCATATATGAATGTAACCTGTCAAAAAGAAGGAGAAAAAGAAGAGAAAAACAAGAAAAGAAAAGAAAAGAAGAAAAAAGGAAAGAGAGAACGCAAGTGCATGTGAGTGTAACGGGAAGACGGTCCATAATAACACTAAAAAGATACATTGAATGTGTAAGAAGGGGACCGAAAGAAAACATAAAACTGAATGAATAATTAATTAATGTGTGAAAAGAAATTACAAAGTATGTGTGAATAAATAAAGAAGCGTGAGAGTATGTTACATGTATATATATATCAAATTGTAATCAATATACAGTTATATAATGAAGAAAAAAGATGTATACAAAGATTTTTTTATATATAAGTGCATAGTCAATAATGTTCATAACTATAAATACATCAATAACAAAAATATATATACAAAAGACATACAAAAATGTACAAAAATATATTATATAGCATAAACCAGAAAAAAGATGTATACAAAGATTTTTTATAAGTGCATGGTCAATGATGTTTATGATTATAAATACATCAATAATAAAAATATATACAGAAGACATACAGAAATATACAAAAATATATTATATAGCATAAACCAGTGCATAAGTATCTACATATCTATATATTAAAAATCAATAAAGTATATGTATGTATAATAAAAGGTCAACAATAATATATGTAAAATCATCAAATACACAATTAATGATAATTAACAATACATTGATAATAGAATGACAATACATATAATATATCAATCATACATACATATATATGTCTAAAGTGCATATTGTGACCGATAAAAAAAAACGCATATATATTATGACAACAATCTCAGAACCCCCCCGTAGTTAAAAGAAAAAAGAAAAGAAAGAACATATATAAAGTAAGTAAAAAAAAAAAAAAAATGGATAACACTTGACCATTGACAAATGGGCATACATATATATTATCTTCATCATCTCCAAAATCCATGGCCTCCAATATCTTCAATATACATATCTCCAAAAATAACTGCATTTCTGTATACCTTCAAGAATTGAGAATTCATAAAGGAGGGTAGTTAACAAGGTAATAACTGTATATATATATATATATATATATATATATATATATATATATATATATATATAAAATAACAACCAATAAAAAATATTAAAAATATGTTAAAAAACCTAGACCCGCAGAGAGTCAGTGGTTCAGAGAAATGGGGCGAAATTCAGAGATTCATTTAGGCCCAATGGATGCATTGACCCAAGGGTCCAAATCCAGCGTGCTTCGCATTGTGCTAATTTTTGTTTAATGTTACCCCCTCTCATGTTTGTAACAATGTGATCAATGCCTCTCACCTTTAGTTTTGTTGGATCGCAGGAATGATATGTTTTGAAGTGTCGCGGTATCGGTTTTAAGGTTTCCACGACTTCCTCATTTGCTGCTCGTCTGATGTCAGACATATGCTCCCTCACCCGCACTTTTAGTTCCCTTGAAGTGAGACCAACATATTCTTTAGGGCATGGGCACGTTGCGTAATACACCACTGCTTTAGTGGTGCATGTTATTGAATGTGTTATAGTATACGTTTTCGTACCTGTAACATTGAAATGTGGTTGTACTCTCAATGTTAGGACATGCCACACAGTGCCCACAAGGGGAACACCCCCATTTCGCTCCCTTTGTCCCAAATGGATGTTTTCTCGTAGCCGGGCCATAGTGACTCCTCACTAGATGATCTTTCAAATTTTTCCCACGTCTTGCTGTTATACTGGGGTACCTGGTCACATCTTGCTGTTAGTTGTCCCCAAATCTGCATCTCTTCGTTCAGTGGTATAGGGTGAGAGAGGTGCGCGCTGGCTAGGGGTGGGGGAGTGGCTCACTCACTCTCGGCCGAGTCTTCAATCTTGGCTGGACGTGGGCGGCGCTGTCAGACAGTGTCTACGCACGTCCGCCTCGATGACGCGGATTCCGGAAGTGGGGCAGTAGCCATCTTGCTACCCCCGGCCTGTCGCCAGCAAAACCTCCCATATCACCCACACTGACACCAATTCTCTCTAATTACGCCTTCATATAAGGGAGGGCCCCGCTGGGAAGACGCCACCCCCGGACGAAGGCATCTGCCGAAACGCGCGTTGGGACTGGCGTCTCCCCCATGCGGTTACATGAATCCTGGTACGTACCACTACTTATGTACCAAACGTATGTGGCTGCTCTGTTACTAAGATCTAGGTTGTACTCCTTTTATATCAGCCTCAGTTATATTGCTCTGTGTTATAAAACTACATTTACTGGTCACAATCTCTAATACCAGCTAATGGTGTTTCTCACAGTTGAATCACTTCATTTCTATGTATTAGTACTCTATTATTATTCATATATATTTCTTATACACATGCCATACACATTGAGCTTGCCACCGATACCAACATTTAACCCTGGGTTCCTATTATCTTTATTATTATGTCCCAGTATCATCTCATGTATTCCGTATGGGCTGACGCCTCTTTTACATTATATGACTCATTTTTAACTGTTTGTTTTTCTATCTGTTAATAAAGAAGTTTTTTCTACCACATATTATTTTGTGTGTACTTGACCTCTTCCTCTATAGGTTTTTTTGTAAGAAAGATAGTAATACCATACAAAATAGTTACCAGTTCACATATCCCATATGTCTACTTTATGTTGGCATCATTCTTTAAACATTCTTTTATTTCTCTAAGACGGTACAGGGCTCAGAACTTTAGCAGCAATTTCTCACATTTGCATGTAAATTTCAATAGCCTTTTTTTTTTTATTGCCCTATTCAGTTCTGAAGTGGCTTTGATGGCCTTATATATTAGAAACCCCCTATAAATCAGCCCATTTCACAAACTGCACCCCTCAAAGTATTCAAAACAGAATTTAGAAAGTTTCTTAACCCTTTAGCCGTTTCACAGGAATTAAAGCAACGTGGAGGTTAAATTTACAAAATGTACATTTTTTTTTTGCATTTTTTTCTGTTACACAAAAGGTTTTACCAGAGAAATTCAACTCAATATTTATTCCCCAGATTCTGCAGTTTTTATAAATATCCCACGTGTCCCTACTGTGCTAATGGACTGAAGCACAGGTCTCAGAAGCAAAGGAGCACCGAGTGTATTTTGGGGCCTCCTTTTTATTAGTATTTATTTTACCATGTCTGGTTTAAAGAGGTGTTGTGGTGCGAAAACAATGGAAACACCCCCAAAAAAACACCATTTGGCAACATTTTGATCACTCTTTATTCTATGTTTTGTGAGGGGTGCTGACCAAAACATTGCGATTCTGGAATCGTTTTTTAGTTTATTTTTTTTCTGTGTTTGCCATGCTGGAAAAATAACATTACAGTTTTATAGTTTGGGCCGTTACGGACGCGTTGATACCAAATATGTCTTTTTATAAAATTTTCATTTTTTTTCCTATAATAAAAGACTTAAAGAGGCTCTGTCACTACATTATAAGCCTCGCGAGATCACGCTGTGCAGCGATTAAGTCCAACTTTACCAAAGTGTCGGGATTGTAAATATACATCGCGTCCTGGCTGGAGGTGATGTCTATTCACTGTCAAGACACTTCAGTAAAGTTAATGTGGGTCTACACTACCGTTCAAAAGTTTGGGGTCACCCAGACAATTTTGTGTTTTCCATGAAAACTCACACTTATATTTATCAAATGAGTAGCAAAATGACTAGAAAATATAGTCAAGACATTGACAAGGTTAGAAATAATGATTTTTATTTGAAATAATAATTTTCTCCTCCAAACTTTGCTTTCGTCAAAGAATGCTCCATTTGTACCAATTACAGCATTGCAGACCTTTGGCATTCTAGCTGTTAATTTGCTGAGGTAATCGGGAGAAATTTCACCCCATGCTTCCAGAAGCCCCTCCCACAAGTTGGATTGGCTTGATGGGCACTTCTTGCGTACCATACGGTCAAGCTGCTCCCACAACAGCTCTATGGGGTTGAGATCTGGTGACTGTGCTGGCCACTCCATTACAGATAAAATACCAGCTGCCTGCTTCTTCCCTAAATAGTTCTTGCATAATTTGGAGGTGTGCTTTAGGTCGTTGTCCTGTAGTAGGATGAAATTGGCTCCAATCAAGCTCTGTCCACAGGGTATGGCATGGCGTTGCAAAATGGACTGATAGCCTTCCTTATTCAAAATCCATTTTACCTTGTACAAATCTCCCACTTTACCAGCACCAAAGCAACCCCAGGCCATCACATTACCTCCACCATGCTTGATAGATAGCGTCAGGCACTCTTCCAGCATCTTTTCAGTTGTTCTGCATCTCACAAATGTTCTTCTGTGTGATCCAAACACCTCAAACTTCGATTCGTCTGTCCATAACACTTTTTTCCAATCTTCCTCTGTCCAATGTCTGTGTGCTTTTGCCCATATTAATATTTTCCTGTCTCCGATATGGCTTTTTCTTTGCCACTCTGCCCTGAAGGCCAGCATCCCGGAGTTGCCTCTTCACTGTAGACATTGACACTGGCGTTTTGCGGGTACTATTTAATGAAGCTGCCAGTTGAGGACCTGTGAGGCGTCTATTTCTCAAACTAGAGACTCTAATGTACTTGTCTTGTTGCTCAGTTGTGCAGCAGGGCCTCCCACTTCTCTTTCTACTCTGGTTAGAGCCTGTTTGTGCTGTCCTCTGAAGGGAGTAGTACATACCGTTGTAGGAAATGTTCAGTTTCTTGGCAATTTCTTGCATGGAATAGCCTTCATTTCTAAGAACAAGAATAGACTGTCGAGTTTCACATGAAAGCTCTCTTTTTCTAGCCATTTTGAGAGTTTAATCGAACCCACAAATGTAATGCTCCAGATTCTCAACTAGCTCAAAGGAAGGTCAGTTTTATAGCTCCTCTAAACAGCAAAACTGTTTACAGCGGTGCTAACATAATTGCACAAGGGTTTTCAAGTGTTTTCTAATCATAAATTAGCCTTCTAACACAGTTAGCAAACACAATGTACTATTAGAACACTGGAGTGATGGTTGCTGGAAATGGGCCTCTATACACCTATGTAGATATTGCATTAAAAACCAGACGTTTGCAGCTAGAATAGTCATTTAGCGCATTAATAATGTATAGAGTGTATTTTTGATTAATTTAATGTTATCTTCATTGAAAAAAACTGTGCTTTTCTTTCAAAAATAAGGAAATTTCTAAGTGACCCTAAACTTTTGAACGGTAGTATATGTGACAGCACAGCATGATCTCGCGAGATTACGCTGTGCTGAGTATGAATGGAGAGAAGTGTATGACGCTGATTGGTCAGCGTCATACACTTCTCTTTACAACGCCCACTCGGTCAAAAGTTAAAAACTCCCAGTTGGGCATTAGGAAACGAATTAGCATAAATCTAAAATTGTTCATAACTTCCTTAAAAATGATTGTTTTTCAAAATAAAAAACAGTGTTGTTATCTATATTCCAGCACCGATCACATTATGTAGGAGATAGGGCACTTATAATGTGGTGACAGAGCCTCTTTAATATAGGAATAAGGGCAGTTTTTGGGTTTTTTAACTTGAAAGTTTTATTTTTACACTTTTATACAACATTTTTATAAACTTTTTTCATTTATTTATTTTTTGCCGATCTTCTAGTAAACTCCATAAATGCAGCACTCGCTTTTGAGCGCTGCATCTAAGGGGTTAGTCGGCCAGATCAGAGACTCGCTCCGATCGCCTTGTAGCAGGGTATCAGCTGTAATATACATCTGAAATCCACTTGCGATCGTGCAGGCTCAGCTTCTGAGCCCGCACCATAAACACAACATACAGTTACGCTGTGTTGCATTAAGTCCTTAACGACAGCGACGTAATAGTACTCTGAGTAAGATGACAAGCTTTCTGTTACATTCCCCAATTATCTTCTCCATATCTCCTCCTGTCAGCAACCTAGAACAGCTGTCATCTGTGAACTGTTCCATCTTTACTGCATGGCTCTAATCTCTGATGGCAGAGATTAGTGCAGACACAGGAAAATTATGGTGGCTCCCTACCATGGTTAAAGCTATTAGGAGTGCAGAGGTTGAACTCGAACCTGAGCCCTGGAGGCTGAGGGGGCTCAAAATGTCCATTGCCCCATAGAAGGAGACCAGTACTAAATTAAGTCTTATAATGTAGTTTGAGGACCCTGTGACATATTTTGCATTGGGGCCCATGTCTTTGCTGCCTACACTGTCACACTTGATTATTTTTCAGTGCAAGTTTGGGTGGACGTTTCACTGTATAACTTTCCACATGGGGGAGAGGTTGTAATGGTCTGGGCACCGTATCTATGCAGTAAGCTTGGTTCCGTTAATGTCTCTATGTGGTATACTTAGTTATGATAAGGGTGTGTAGCAAAAGTCACATTTCTGGGTGCACCCCTGCATTTATATTCCCAGATGTTTTTGTTTGCTTGTTTATTTTTAGAACAAACGTGATTATCTCACATTTACAGAAAATATTTAGATTCAACAATTACAAGGTTTACAGATTAATAAAGCAAAAATAATTCAATGGCCCATGAGTAACTGCTCCTCTAACACACAAATATATTTTTTATTTGGTAATTGTAATATAATAAATACTCCAAACTAATGACATTTCAGTGACATTCATAGGTCTATGTATAAAATATATGTATGAAATATTTTTTGTGCAAATAAAGAGATGATTTACAGACTAGTCTAAGTAGGAGTATTAAAGCTGACTGAAAATAAACTACTGTGTCTCCTAAGCCTCGAGACTGAGAGTCACTGAAACGCATTCGGTTACCCATGAAAACACGTGTATAAGAAGCCAGAGCACTGGTGTGGAGAACAGTGGATTTGCTGTTAATTATGTTAGCCCTGCAGGCAAACCCTGATTATCTAGCTAATGATGTGTTCAATGGTTTAATAAAGGAATTAAACAATTAAATGTAGGCTGTCAGGTCTGTAGAAACTATCCAGAGTTGTGCACAACCGGAATTTCAGCAAGGATGCAGAACAATTACACAAACACATAGTACAAAACTGGTCTAATAAATGAGAATATTATTGTCAATAACAAAAATATATACAGTATGCTTCACAGTTACTGCACTGTAGATGAAAGTGAGTGTCCCGTAATAATGAATAAGGGCCACTGTATTGGGAGAAATGCTTTATTAAGGCCCTGCCGTAAGGGTGGTTAACACCCCTCGTAAAGTTAATGCTGTACAGGTACAGCGCAGGGACACCGACAGTCACCCATAGCCAGGAGTTCACCTCCAGAGCGACAGAGCGTTGTCTTCGTCATGACAACGGCGGTGAGACGTCGGGTGTCATGACGTGCACGCTCATGGGCAGAGTGGCAGTGAAGTCTCCGTCGGCTCGAGGAAAGCAGCTCCGGAAGGACCGGAAGTGACGTGGACAGAGAGGAGAACAAAGCAGCGAAAGCGGGAGGACAAAGAGCAGTGAAGGGAGAGAGAGGAGGGAGCGACTTGGAGGAGGCAACAGAGATTGCAGCTACGTGGGGTCAGAGTAACGGAGGTGCCGTGGGCTGTAACAAGCTGCCGTGAGAAGCAGCACCAGACGGAGAAGCAGACAGGAGGGGTATAGCTACTGGACTCCCCCTTTCACCTCAGTGTAATGGTCACAGCAAGGACAGGGGACTATAGAGCCCAGGCCGCAGGCCAAACTGTCAGCGCCCTCACACCATATCCCATATTGTGACTCAGAAGACGGAATAGATATTGAGCCACACAAATTTGAAGCCCCAACATGCCTTCTAGTGATTGCCACCTGCCAGTGTCCCTGGGCTTACCTATGGAGAGTATGCTGTTTGTAGTTTCATGTTTTCTGAGGAATCTTTTGGAGTGTTAATTATACCAAGTGCTTGTAGTTGGGAGCAGACAGTAGAACAAGCAGGGTGACAGAAATCAGCATCGGACTAGCCCAAGGACATTGAACCGATTGCATCTGTCACCTGTGGCTGTTCGGTTGCGTCCTAGGCGTGCCCTTGTAGCTTGGCTGCCGTCTGAGGGCGGGAGAGGGTTGTCACAAAAGGTAGTGGATAGCTCCGCAAGTACCTGTGGCAGTGGCCGTAGGCCCGGTTAGTCCACTAACCCCCACGACGTAACTCATTGCCGGGAGTGTAACTCTTACCTGAGGGTATGCTGACAGTAGTGGGTAGCTCCCACCGTGACTGTCGAAGGCATGTTGGTTCCCAAGCTTGGTAATGTGGAAGTTAGGCATAACCTCTCTCAGGGGGACTCCAGCTGGCTTGACGTCCCCAACCTCAGTGGTACTGTCTGCTCCTCAGAAGGAAAGCATCCTATTTCCGCGTGGATTATAGTAAATAGTTAAACCAGACAGTTGTAACTCATCTATTGCTCCGCCCGCCACGGTTACCCCCCCCTGGACTGTTCATTGTAGCGTCCACGGCCACGGACCATCGTTCCTACTCATCCCCCGACGGCTGTGGCCATGGGTCTGTGAGTGCCGGCCAGCGTCTCCTTCCTAGGAGACACCAGCACTCACTTCCACTCCGCTCTGCAGTCTCCCGTAGGGTGCATGCGCACGCTCGTGCCTGGCCTTAAAGGGCCAGCGCGCGCACATGTAAAATTTTCTAATTAGCCCATGATTAGCCCATGATCACCCTGGACTATAAAAAGGTCTCTGCCCTTTCACACCTTGCCTGAGCGTTGTTGTGTTTTCCTATGTTATTCTTAGCAAATTGTCCCTTATTGTTATCCTGTTCCCAGTGTTCCCGTGCCCTGCTACCTGTATCCTGTATCCCGTGCTGTTTTATTCCTGAGCCATTTATGTGTTGGGATCGTGTTGTGCCCGGTCACGCCAGCTGTCTTACTCCACATCTGGTGTCATCTGCCACGCCTGATTTCATCCGACACGTGTGGCATCACCTGTCGTCAAAGTTCCTGTGCCTAAGCCGCTACGACTATCTGGACTATTACAAGTACCCTTGTGCTGGACTTTGTATAGACTTGGTACCCTGTTGTTTGGCCAGCTGCTACCCTGCTACGGCGGTGTGGCCTAGTGCGTCCACTTACCCATAGATCGTGACAATACTCCCATCACGACGTCAGAAATCATGCAGGCAGACATGTGAGACCTCCGGTCATGTCAGGACCAACTCCTCCAGGCGGTAAACGCCATTATACATCAGCTGGAAGCGCAAACTGCAGTCGTTACAGCTCCTGCTCCTGTTGCTCCTGCTGTTCCTCCTGCGACACCTCCTGTCAGTACCAGTGCCGACTCCCGATTCTCCCTGCCACTACCTCCTCATTATGATGGAGACGCGAGGACCTGCAGGGGATTTCTGAACCTATGCCGGATCCACTTCAGACTGCATGCAAAGACCTTCCTTTCTGATAACGTGAGAATCGCCTTCATAATCTCTCTCCTTACTGGCAAGACCCCGGCATGGGCGAACCCCATTTGGGAACATCAGAGACCAGAGACCCGTGATTTGCAGTGTTTCCTACAGACTTTCCGTATGGTATTTGAGTAACCTGGGAGAGTCTCTTCTGCTGCTGCATCTCTGCTGATCCTTTGCCAGGGAGACATTTCTGTGGGCGCCATTCAGTTCCGTACCCTGGCTGCAGAATTAACCTGGAAGAACGAGGCCTTGGTGGCTACATTCTGGTAGGGACTGTCTTCTGAGATTATATACGAGCTTGCAGCTCGCAATCTGCCACTTACCCTGGATGACCTCATTCTTCTCGCCACCCAGATTGACATGAGGATCTGGGAGAGATCCCAAGAGGCTCGTCGGTAGAGAAGATTCCCTAGGCTGGTTTCTACTTCCAGCAATCCCTGTTGCCCTCACCAGTGATTCCACCAGAGGAGCCTATGCAGGTGGACCGGCTCAAATTGTCTGTCCAGGAGAAAGAACGCAGACGCACTTTGGGACATTGTCTGTATTGCGGCCTCGGAGGCCATGTTGTGCGTTTGTGTCCTCAGAAGCCAAAAAAACTCCAGTGCCTAGGATTGGTTGGAAACAGAGGAGCAAAAGGCACGGCGCCACATGGTGCAGGTCAATAGGATAAAAAGAGAATCATGAACATAGTCTGTTATGCTCACCCCGTTGGTATATAATAAAAGCAGTGAATCAGTCCACTTACTGCTGCTGCCAGGATCCAAAACCGGTAAACCAGGATGGTTACCGCTAGTTAGAACATATGGACAAAAATGGAAATAAAAGGGAGGATCCTATAAGGCGCTGCTGCGTGGTTGTTTGGGGATAATCAATGATAATAGATATAGAACTATATAAATAGATATTTATTGGAATATTAGGCTACGCGTTTCGACGCTGTACTAGCGTCTTCCTCAGGCCGTCTTCCTCAGTGCCTTTACCTCAGTCTCAATCCTCCATCATCCTGACGTGTCTCGACAGTTTTCGTTGGAGATGGACACTTCTTCTCTTGGTGCAGGTGCACTTCTGTTCCAGAGAGGCTTCAAAGGAAAGGCAGTAGTGTGGGACTTTTTTCCCCCACTGAGCGCAAAAACTCCATTGGGGATCGGGAGTTATTGGCCATCAAATTGGCTCTGGAGGAGTGGAGACATCTGCTAGAGGGCGCAGCTCACCCCATCCTGATATACACCGACCACAAGAACCTCACCTATCTCTAGTCGGCTCAACGGCTAAACCCCCGTCAAGCCAGGTGGTCACTGTTCTTCACCCGTTTCCAATTTGTGCTCCACTACCGTCCTGCTGACAAAAATGTGAGGGCTGATGCTCTGTCCAGGTCGTTTGATACAGAGGACACTGTGGAGACCCCGCAATGTATTATTGACCCGTCCTGCATTATTACTGCTAATCCCCTTCAGGTTAGAGACTTCTCTCCAGGGAGGACTTTCGTGCGTTTGGCAGACAGGAGGAGAATCCTTCGCTGGGGACATAGCTGCAAACTGTCTGGACACATGGGTGTCGTAAGACTCGAGATCTGATTGCTCTTTATTTCTGGTGGCCCGTCGCTGCCCAAAGATATTGTGGACTTTGTCTCTTTCTGCACTGCGTGTGCTTCTACCAAAATTGCTCACTCCAAGCCTGCCGGTTTGTTCCAACCCTTGCCTGTGCCCAACGCCCTCTGTCAGCATATTGCAATGGACTTGGTCACAGATCTTACTCCTTCAGTGGGATGCAATACAGTCTTGGTGGTGGTGGATCAGTTCTCGAAGATGGCACATTTTGTTTTGCTGACTGGCCTACCCTCTGCTTCTAGACTGGCAAATCTCTTCATTCAAACGCATCTTCCGCTTGCATGGCTTGCCCCTTCATATCGTGTCGGATCAGGAGGTTACATAGTTAGTACGGTTGAAAAAAGACACATGTCCATCAAGTTCAACCAAGGGATGGGAAAAGGGAGGGGAAAAATTTCTACACATAGGAGCTAATATTTTTTCGTTCTATGAAATTATCTGTGACCAGCTTCTGTGGTAGGCTATTCCATAGATTTACAGTTCTCACAGTAAAGAAGGCTTGTTGCCTCTGCAGATTGAACCTTTTTTTCTCCTGACGGAGGGCGTGCCCCCTTGTTTTTTGAGGGGGTTTTACATAAAAAAGAATTTCACCATATTTTTTGCATGTGCCATTAATATATTTATATAAGTTAATCATGTCCCCCCCCTTAGTTATTTTTTTCAAGGCTAAATAGGTTTAATTATTTTTATCTTTCCTCATAACTTAGATTCTCCATGCCCCTTATTAGCTTTGTTGCTCTTCTTTGTATTTGTTCCAACTCCAGGGCAACCTTTCTATGAACTGCAGCCCAGAACTGAACTGCATATTCTAGATGAGTCCTCACTAATGCTTTGTAAAGTTGTAATATTATATCCCTGTCTTGCGAGTCCATGCCTCTTTTAATACACGACAATATCTTGCTGCTCTTTGAAGCAGCTGATTGACATTGCATGCTGTTATTTAGTTTATGATCTAGAAGTACACCCAGATCCTTCTCTACAAGAGGCTCCCCCAGTATAGCTCCCCCTAGGACATATGATGCGTGCAGATTGTTGGTACTCAGATGCATAACTTTACATTTATCTACATTAAACTTAATTTGCCAAGTGGATGCCCAAACACTCAGGGTAGGTGCACACGTAGTGCTTTCAGCCGTTTTTCGAGCCGTAAACGTCCCGAAAAATGGCTGAAAAATCAAAAGCAGAACGCCTACAAACATCTGCCCATTGATTTCAATGGGAAATACGGCGTTCTGTCCCAATGGGGCGTTTTTTAAAAAAAACGGCCGCGTAAAAAAAACGCCCGCAAAAAAGAAGTGCATGTCTTCTCTTGAGCCGTTATTGAGCAGTTTTTCATTGACTCTATAGAAAAACAGGTCCAAAAATGAGCGTAAAAAACGCAGCGAAAGACGCGAGTTACTAAAAAAAACGGCTGAAAATCAGAAGCTGTATTCCCTTGAAAACAGCTCCATATTTTCAGACGTTTTTTAGTTTGTGTGTGCAAATACCCTTAGTGTGTCCAAATCAGCTTTCAATTTACAAACATCTTCCATAGACTGAACAATACTACATAGCATGGTGTCGTCTGCAAAAATAGAAATAGTGCTATTAATCCCATCCTCTATTTCATTAATAAATAAGTTGAATAATAGAGGTCCCAGCACAAAACCCTGGGCTACACCAATTATAAAGGGGGACCTTTCAGAGTAGGAATCATTGACCACAACTCTCTGGATATGGTCCTTGAGCCAATTCTCAATCCAATTACAAACAAATTCATCTTCTAAACCTATAGTCCTTAATGTACCCATTAGACGTCTATGAGGGAAAGTGTCAAATGCCTTTGCAAAGTCCAAAAACACTATATCCACAGCGGCCCCACTGTCTAGAGTTCTGCTCACCTCTTCATTAAAATAAATCAGGTTGGTTTGACAACTTCTGTCCTTAGTAAAACCGTGCTGGCTGTCACTTATAATACTATTTTTTGTCACATAATCCTGTATATCGCCCCCAATTGCCCCTCAAACATTTTCCCCACAATGGATTTTAAAGAGGCTCTGTCACCAGATTATCAAATCCCTATCTCCTATTGCATGTGATCGGCGCTGCAATGTAGATAACAGTAAAGTTTTGGTTTTTTTTTAAACGATAATTTTTGGCCACGTTATGAGCAATTTTATATTTATGCAAATGAGCCTTTCTAATGGACAACTGGGAGTGTGTTTTCTCTTATTTCCAATTGGGCGTGTATTATGTTTGTAACATCTGGGCGTGTTTACTTGTTTTACTAGCTGTGCGTTGTGAATAGAAGTGCATGTCAGCATCATATGTCAGCATCATACACTTCTATTCACAACACTCAGCTAGTAAAACAAGTAAACACGCCCAGATGTTACAAACATAATACACGCCCAATTGGAAATAAGAGAAAACACACTCCCACTTGTCCATTAGAAAGGCTCATTTGCATAAATATAAAATTGATCCCCTGTGGCCAACTCCCCATTACCACTATTTAGTGGTACCACTACATGTTCAGACCTTGGCTTTTTTGCATTTATATACTTGAAGAATTGTTTTTCTATCATTGGCCACCAGCCTTTCATTTTGTATTTTTGCTGATTTTATTACCTTTTTACAGATTTTATTATTCTCTCTATAATTACCAAAGGCTGTACCCTCAGATTTGTATTTTTCAAATGCCCTTTTTTTGTCATATATTGCCCTTTTTACGGTAGGTGTAAGCAATGTGGAGTTTATTCTTGTTACCTACAGGAATAATTTTTTCACTATAATTACCAAAAGTAATTTTTAAAATCTTCCATTCATCAGTTGTACCATTATTTGACATTAGTTCTTCCAAGTCTATAGCCTGAACTTCAGCCCTCATCCTGGGGTTCAGTTCATCTCGAAATTCTGGAGAGCTCTCTGTAAATTACTAGATGTGAAATTGGACTTTTCCTCAGCCTACTATCCCCAGTCCAATGGTCAAATTGTGAGGATTAACCAGATCATGGAGAATTATCTTCGGCACTTCATCTCCTTGCAGCATGATGACTGGGTACAGCTTCTTCCGTGGGCTGAGTTTCCATATAATAACCACACAAGTGAGTCCACTGCTTCCACACTGTTCTACATTGTCTACGGCCAACATGCACGAATCCCTCTTCCTGTTCCGGCTACTTCTCAGGTACCCACAGCTGACTCTGCATTTAGGGACTTCCTAGAAATCTGGCAACAGACTCGGTCCTCTATTCTGCTGGCAGTCGATCGCATGAAGCGAAAAGCGGATACACGAAGAAGAAACAAAGTTTGGCTGTCCTAAAAGAACATTCGTTTGAAGGCGTCCTCGTACAAATTTGCTCCCAGTTTCCCCGGACCCTTTGAGATCCTACAACAGATACACCCGGTCTCCAATAAGCTTCGGCTGCCTCCTACCCTCAGAATCCCCAACTCCTTTAATGTTTCCGCTTTGAAATCTGTGGTCCTGAACCGCTACAGTAAAGCTCCTAGTCCCGCAGTTGCTCCCGGCAATTCATTTGATGTGTTTGAGGTATAGGAGATCCTGGACTGCAATACAGGGGAGGGCTGTGTCACGTTATCTACTAGGGGGGCTGTATGGCACTATATACATGGGGAGGGCTGTGTCACTCTATCTACTAAGGGGGCAATGAGTGGCACTATACAGGGGGAGGGCTGTGTGTCAATATATGGGGGAGAGCTGTGTCACATTATCTACAGTGGGGGCTGTATTGCACTCTCTACAAAAGGGTGGCTGTGTGGCACTATCTACAAGAGGGTCTGTGTGACACTATCTACAAGAGGGGCGCAGTGTGTGGCACTATCTACAAGGGGGGCTGTGCGTGGAGATATCTACCGGGGGCTGTGTGTGGCACTATCTATAGGGGACTGTGTGTGGCGCTAACTACAAGGGGATGCTGTGGTCTTATCTATAGGTGCACAAAGGGGGAATTATTGCTGTGGGAGCCTGATTACTAAGCACTTTTATTGTGTCCAGCACTAAGGGATCATTATTACAATCTGGGATACTGTGGATTACGAGTTTGTTTAAAGGAGGGGTTATAGGTGTGGAGGGTGCTGGAAAAGAAAGAAACCAACTTGTCTATGTATCATATTCTGCAGAGATGAGTCGTGGTTGGAATAAGTTGTCATATTGGTCTTGGCTGGATGGAGAAAAAAATGGGAATGTGAACGACTAATCAGAGAATACATCACCTGTGAGTCACTGGATATAAATGTGCTGTAATCACTTATATGGTCTGCAGAGCTCCTGTGTATAACTGCCATCTACCACTATATGGTCACTATATGGTGGTGATATTGGTCTTTGTATATTGGTAAACTAAGATGACTTTTATTTAATCTAGCTAAAAGGATTAATCCTTTTAGCTAGACTAAATAAAAGTTATATCTTAGTTTATTTCCACACATTTATTTGATAGCCGGGAAAGCTGCATATTTTGTGTGCTCCTGCACAGTTGTCCTTTCTTGAATGTCTATTGCCCGCCAGCTATAAGGGTCATTTCGTAGTCTGTTGCACTACCTACCAGGGGGCTGTGGGCTGTGTGGCACTACCAACCAGGGGGCTGTGTGCTGTGTGGCACTACCAACCAGTGGGCTGTGTGGCACTACCAACCAGTGGGCTGTGTGGCACTACAGACCAGGGGGCTGTGTGGCACTACCAACCAGGGGGCTGTGTGGCACTACCAACCAGGGGGCTGTGTGGCACTACCAACCAGGGGGCTGTGTGGCACTACCAACCATCCTTTTAGCTAGACTAAATAAAAGTTATATCTTAGTTTATTTCCACACATTTATTTGATAGCTGGGAAAGCTGGGTATATTGTGTGCTCCTGCACAGTTGTCCTTTTTTGAATGTCTATTGCCTGCCAGCTATCAGGGTCATTTTGTAGTTCTTGCACTACCTACCAGGGGGCTGTGGGCTGTGTGGCACTACCAACCAGAGGACTGTGGGCTGGTTCACAAAAAAAATTAAATTACTAATTCTACTGGACCAACTGCCTACTTAGAGACAGGCAGCAGCTTCAGGAGCGCATCATAAGGGTAGAAACACACTAGGCTGATACGCTGAGTAAAACTGCACAGCTTATCCGCCCTGGTAGCCGCAGGGAATTCCGCCAGCAAAACCGCACCAAATAGTGGTGCAGGTTTCGTGAGGCATGCCCGCTGCGGAAATCCTGCAGGGAAAAAAACGTTTAGACTTACCCGTAGGCGACACGTCTCTCTCTTCATAGCCCAGCCTCCTGGGATGATGCTTTAGACCATGTGACTGCTGCAGCAGTCACATGAGAATAAACGTCATGACAGGAGGCCGGGCTGCGCTAAGATTAGAGGATCGCGTCGCCTAGACTACGGCCAGGGTAATTCTAAACTTTTTCATAAATTTAAAATAAAAAAATACCTTTTTTTTGTCATTTGTGATTTTTGCAGCAGCATTTCCGCAATAGAGGAGCAGTGGTTCCGCAGCATAAATTGACATGCTGCGGCTTAAAAAAAACAAAAACACACTGCAGGTCGAAAAACTTGCAAAAACCGCCTCCTATCAAAATCAATGGGAGGCAGAAAAAGCATTTTTCGCTGCGTTTTTTTGTGGGCGGTCCTTAATCGCCGCGGGCGAAAAATGTAGCAAAAAATGCGGCAAGAAAGTGTGGGCAGGTCAAAATCTGCCTCGAAATTCTTGATGGCATTTTGAGGCAGATTTTTTTTTGCCTGCAAAATACTCTGTGCGAACAGGGCCTAATACTTAATCAGGACTTTCAGACACTTTACTTACTGTGTCACAAGAGCTGCTGGCTCCCACTCCAGTCCTCATTGTCCCACAACCTTGTCAGGCGCTGAATTCACCACAGGTCTTCCAGGTCCAGTCCTCCACCTCCAGGCTCCAAAAAATGGCGGGGATCAGAGAATGCCCGCCACCGTGCTACAACTTGACTCCTCCTCCTCTCCTTACGCAGCTACGCTCTTACGCTGAGAAGGAGGAGGCGGAGGTTAGTAAAATGGAGGGGGGACGTACTCTGCAGACAGCAGAGGAATGAGCAGCCGGGTGCGTTGGTGTGTGTGCGCGCGGATGCGGGTTCGCGCGCAGGGGGTGGGGGCGGTGTTTGACGGCCGGGTCCCCATGACGAGAGCCGCAGAGCAGCATCACAAACTAAGGGGGAGGGGGGCCCTGTTTTTTTCTACCAAAGGCAAGTGGAGGCATTTGCCGGGCCCCCTTTCAGTTAGGTTTGGTCCGGGTCCCTTACAGCAGTACCCCTAGTACTGCCCTGATGGTGGCCCTGGTGCCACCACCCTTTTAACTAGTGCCACACAGCCCCCTTGTAGATAGTGCCACACACCCCCCTGTAGATAATGCCACACACCCCCCTCCTTGTACAAGAAGAGTATTGCTCTCTGTTGATGATTGCCCCTATTACGAGCAAGAGGAATTTATCTTTTAGGGAGCCTCTTGAGGGGCCCTAAGAGGGGGTACTATCACAAACAACACAAATCATGCTGTAACTCCCCTTTCCATGCAACCTTCCATCGCATCATGACAGCAGTGTCGCTAGGCGATCAATGTGCACCTCTGTTGTCACTGACAAAACATTATTTGATCCTGCTGGCATCCTCACTGAAGGTTATGCTTCTGTGAAGTCCTTGAGCTTGTGACCACACCGTAATTGCTTCAGCACTGCAATGGTTAAACCTTGCTCCACCTCTATCACCCAGTTTTCCCAGGCTACTTAAGAGATACTCCCCCTTCACTCTTTGCAATAGCAATTTGGTTCAGTTGGCTCTTGTATTGCGCATAGTAGTCTACATCTACTCCTACAGGTGCGCGACAACATGTATAATCAGTGTGGTCAACGATACATTGACAAATGAGGAGGAGGAGATGATTTACATATGCATATGCACTGTTCGGCATCTTCATATATAAATATAATTCCTTTATCAGGTGCCCTTAACTGGTTCCTTATCTCCTTCACAAAAAGCCACTTAGAACCAGCTTGATGTAGAATATACCCACATGTCTAGGTAGAGGGAATGCTGAAAAGCATGTACATGTTTGATTCAGGTGTGCTGTTTGCATCCATCTATTAATACATTTTAAATGGAAATCCTCCGGTTGCTGTGATATGCCTGGCGGTATCAGAATGTTGCTTGGTGTGTGGCCCTAAAATTAGTCAAGGGTTGGTAAATTTTATCTTGAGGTGACTATGTATAATTATCTTTTAGTGCTGAGGTGGAAAGGCAGAGAGATTCCGAATTAACAGACTAAACTTCTTAAACTACTTATAGAGTAGAACAAAAAGTTTCATTTTTCCACATTGGTCTCTTGGCAGTTGTGAACAATGACAAACAGTTCAGTTCAAGTGGCCTCAGTAGACCAATTTACATATATGTGGCTTTTCTTGCACATCTGAATAGAAAGCTTTTTATTCTACAGTATCTATTAAATCACTTTTTACTGTTTTTTTCTATGTCCAAAAATAAAATGCAAATCCACTCAACAAGTGGTTGAAATAAGAAATGAAAAACACTGCATGGGGCTGCGTATTCACTAGAGGTGGGTAATTGGTCTACAAAACCTCTGCTGAATCTTCCCAGTGAAATCCTGTTACAGAGAAATTGAAAAGCAGAAAGGTCTGTGACAAATACATTTCCTAGGGTAAGATAAATGTTGTTTTTCAACAAAGGTGAAGTAATGATTTTTGTCATGTGATGTCTTCACCCAGACACAAAGTATAAAGTTTAGGTAATAAACCTTTATTGCACAAAAGGGGGCTCACAACCTTTTCGGGAAGTTTTTAAAGGAGGGTTTCCAAATAATTTGGTGTGCCCTTAGAAGGCTCTGTTCACATCACATTTGTAAAATATGTTTAGCGTGTATGCCGGGAAACTACCCAACATATGCGCTAAACGTGTCCATAGGGATCCATCAGGCTAACAGAGGCCAAAAGAGTGTGCTTTTGACCTCCCTCGGGCTGGTGTACGTTGGTATTTAGGTATAAAATAGTGTATTAGACTAAGCCATGGCATACAAGCAGATCCTGCAGAAAAACAAATACTGCGCATTATTTTAACATAGCATATGTCACAGGCATCCGTTAATCATATACTGTATGTCATGAGCTTTTTAATACCTTTTTATGACGTATCCATTAAATGAATGCCATAATATAAACGTGATGGATACCTCTGACACATGACTAACAGTAGCGCCCATCACCCATAAACTATTATGAGACCCGTTTAATGTAGCCGTCATAAAAGGTCAAGATAGTTCAAGACGTATGCGTTGAATTGATCCTATAATAGTCTATGAGCAACGGATGCCACTGTTAGGCATCCATCACAGCCTACGTTTAATTTATACATTGGGAGCTTTTCCCTGCGTATACTTTAAAGGGCTTGTCTCAAGATTAAATGTTATCCCCTTACCACAGGATAGGTGATAACATGCTGATCAGTGGGTGTCTGACTGCTAGGACCCCCACACATCACGAGAACGGGGGTTCCGTTCCTACTAATAAATGGGGCGGCAGGTCGAGCATGCGCACTGCCGCTCCATTCACTGTCTATGGGACTGCCAGAGAGTACAGCGATCGTCTATCTCCAGCAGTGCCATAGAGAATGAATGGTGCAGCAGGGTGCATGCTCGACCTTCCACTCCATTCATTCGGAGGAATGGGACCCCCATTCTTGTGATCGGTGGGTGTCCCAGTGGTCGGGCTCTCACGGATCAGCTTGTTATCACCTATCCTGTGGTTAAGGGATAACATTTAATCTTGGGAAAACCCCTTTAAATGTAGGCCAAAAACGTGATGTAAATGGGGCCTTATACTCACTTTACTAACTTTCTACATGTACTACACCAACAATTTTTACATAGGCTGGTTTAGGGGTTAGTCATTACCCAAGGCCCTCTGCCACCTAGTGGCCTCCAGCTCTATTAAGTTCCTTCAAAATACTTACAGCAGCAAGACATAAGAGTTGGAACTCCCCTCTCTTTATTTGGAGCTCCAATACTGACAACTAGAAAAAAAAATCCTTTGCTTCGGCTTTCATGTTTATTGCCATAGGGAGAAGGGGATTACAATCTGCAAGGTATGCCCGTCTCTGCTTACCTCGGAGGGAACAAAGGCATATAAAAATTACAACATACATGATTCTTTATTACCACAACAGCAGTACACTTGAGCTACCATATACGCCCATACACATTTAATTGTCACCGGATCCTGACAAAAATTATCCAATGTATATGGCCATCTCAACTTAGCACATTATGACACACTTACTTTGAAGGTCACCACCAAATCTTTTGCCCAGGGGTCTTCATCAACCTTGATCGGTCCCTTGTGTTAGTTATAGTAGTCCTGTAATATTCGTAGTGGTCTAGAGTGTTTTTTTTTTTTTGTTACTACGTAGTGTCTCTTGTGGACTAGAGTTTATTAACACTTTCCCACAAAATGGCGTACTAGGTATGTCATAGTGCTGGGGGGTTGAGGAAGATATCTCTAAAAATATATATTAGACTGAAATTTATACGAGTGTTCCAATGGACACTCCTTCCAGGAACTTAATCCAGCATTCTAATCATAGATTAGATCGATATATATCGGAGAGGAATAACACACAGACATTGCTTGTATGTTCAAAAATACTCCTCTGAGGTTTATTGCCAAAACAATTACAATAATATCATTCAAACGCGGTGTAGGCTTGAGATTAACCAATCGGAGGCAATGTGATAACAACTCTGATTCAGCCAATAGGATACAATGAGAATATTTCATATTCAGCCAATTACAGGAATACATTACATTTTAAATATATTATAATTCTTCATTAGATGCTGACGTCAGGTTTTCAGCTGGCTTATTTCTCTTGGCAAGAATATAATAGTTTTGTTCTTCTAAGATCGGGGAGTTTTAGGGAGTTTCATTCCCATACATAGTCATTGCAGAAAAACCAGTTCAATACTTGGAATAAAAACTATTCCCCTGTCAATACACACAACTTCTGCAATGGGGAAAATACTGGCCAGGCTTCAGGCCACCCTGAAAACAGGTCTATACATACGAGCACCAAGACAAATGCCCTCTTTCAAATATATATAGAGAGATAGATAGATAGATAGATAGATAGATAGATAGATAGATAGATAGATAGATAGGATAGATAGTGAAGACAACTTTGTTAACACATAAGAGGCTGACAAAAATAATGGCTCAGCAGTAAACTGTCCCTGGATATTTCACTGATGAATTAAAATAATTTCTTTGGTGCCTGAAACATGTATTCATAGTACACCTGCCCCCAAATGATTTGCCCTGTCATAAAAACGAATCTATGTAAGATAGTAGGCCTCTAAGTAATACGGTCACACAGTTACTATGTAAAACCACCATAGAAGGGCCAAATAATACAGCCACATAATGACCACATATTACCACCACATAAAGACTGAATAATACTGCCGTAATGTTACTAAATAACACCACCACACCATAACCACATAGTGACTGAATAATACCTCCATACTGTTACTGAATAATACCGCCACACTTATAACCACATAGTGACTGAATAATATACGCATAGTGGTACTGAATAATACCTCCATACCATAACCCCATAGTGACTGAGTAATACCTCCACACCATGACCACATATTACCACCACATAGTGACTGAAGAATACTACTATACTGTTACTGAATAATACCACCACACTGTCACGAACAGCACTCCCGGCACACATGACTTGGATGCCACTGTAAACTCCGCTTGTCCACTCTCACTCTTACACACGCCTATCGCAACACGCTAACAATGAGTTAAGCGCACCCCAAAACCAGTTCACACATCCACACAAAACACTGCCACCACTTGCCGTATTAGGCCGACAAGAGCCTCCCGCTGGTAACACACACAGGCACACACTGAATCTAAATAGCATTCAACAGGTTATGCTTTTCCTCTTCGAGGTTGTGGGTAGGTTTAGAGTAGCAAGGAACAAACGTATTCATTTTAAGGTTTAATATACAAAAGTACAGTGCTTACAAAAAAGGTTACAGAAATGATGTAATAAAAACGACACGCATATAAGCAAAACAGTTACAAAATACAAGGGAATAAAGCAAAGAATAAAAGACCTCATACGTATTTGATAGGTTAGAGATCCCGCTGAGGAGAACAGCATGAAGGTGGGCAGAACTGTATTGTGTTCATTACATCTGGGTGTGTTTACTTTTTTTACTAGCTGGGCGTTGTGAATGGAAGTGTATGATGCTGACGAATCAGCATCATCCACTTCTCTTCGTTACCACCCAGCTTCTGGCAGTGCACAGACACACAGCGTGTCCTCGCGAGATCACGCTGTGACGTCACTCACTTCCTCCCACAGGAGGAACGAGCGAGGACACGCTGTGTGTCTGTGAACTGCCAGAAGCTGGGTGGTAACAAAGAGAAGTGGATGATGCTGATTCGTCAGCATCATACACTTCCATTCACAACGCCCAGCTAGTAAAACAAGTAAACACACCCAGATGTAATGAACACAATACACACCCAGTTGGAAAGAAGATTAAAAACGCCCAGTTGTCCATAAGAAAGGCTCATTTGCATAAATATAAAAATGCTCATAACTTGGCCAAAAATGCTCGTTTTTGAAAAAGAAAAACGTTCCTGTTATCTACATTGCAGCGCCGATCAGCTGCAATAGGAGATAGGGGTTTGAAAATCTGGTGACAGAGCCTCTTTAAAGGGGTTGTCCGAGATAAATTTTTATTTAAAAGTTAAACACACAATACGCACATTAAATATTCCCTAATATACTTACCTGTGCAATCTTGCTTCTGTTCTCCGTTCTGGCAGCTCTTTTCTTCCGATCACCTGTCTTCTGACGTCACGTTTTCTTCCTCCTCCACTGTCGTGTCGTGTCCCGATCACATGGTCTCGCCCCAGCGAGACCTCGGATGGGACACGACACGTCACTGGAGACGTGTCGTTTCTGCGGGTGCCCGCCCAGCCTATGCAGCTTTTTTTCACTGTGAGCGCGCCTATGCGTGTTCACAGTGAAAAAAGTGAAGAGGGACGGCACCTGCGGGAATGTCGGGTCTCCGGCTGTCAGTGACTGCCGGGGACCCGGAGGAGAAGATAGAAGCAGCTTTCGCTGCTTCTGTCTTCTCCGATGTCTTCTTACACAGCGTTCAATGAACGCTGTGTATAGGAATAGAGACAGCAGCGGCGCTGTCTCTATTCCTCCCGGTGATCATGTGACTGGTCACATGATCACCGGGTACCGTTAGTGGCAGACTGCTGCTGGGTCTAATCAGACCCAGCACAGCCCTATTAGTGACAATCGTCACTATGAGAGGGCTGATTTCCCCTGTAACTGGGGCTGCTGTGCAGCTCCAGTTACAGTGGAAAACATGGTGTAAAAAAAAAAGAAAAAAAATATATAAAGTCCCCCAAAGGTCTTTTTTGACCTTTGAGGGACAGACAATAATAATAAAAAAATAGTAAAGTACAAAAAAAAATTAAATAATAAATACACATAAAATACCCACCCCCAAAAAAATACCGTTCCCCCTGTCAATCATTGTTGTAACGCTAGCGCTGACCCAATTACCCTAATATAGACATGTAATATATAGAAATTTACGGTAAACAATGACGATCACAAATAAAAGGTCTATTTTAGGGTAAAACTATGTTATTACCCAAAAAAAATAGCTGAAACTTAAAAAAGCTTATTTTTTTACTATTATTTTCAAACTTTATGAATAAAAATTCTAAAATAGCAAAAAAGGTGTGTATAAAAACGATAAAAAATGAAACCTGCATTGTCTACGGCAAAAACGTCGCAAAAATAACGTCGTTAGCCCAACAAATTAAAAAGTTATAGCCATTTAACTAACACGTGCAAAAAATGGCTAAACGGTGTCTGGTCCTGAACTAGATAAGATCTTCTGGGGTCCTGTATCTAAGCCTACATTGTTAGGCTTAGATACAGGGTCTAACAAACAGTGTCACACATGGAGCCTGTATCTAAGCCTAACACAATGTAGGCTTAGATACAGGACCCCAGATGACATTCTTTTTATTCCTGTATAAGGGTATGTTCACACGGCCTATTTACGGACGTAATTCGGGCGTATTAACCCCCGAATTACGTCCGAAATTACGGCTTGAAATCGTTGGCAAACATCTGCCCATTGAAAGCAATGGGCAGACGTTTGTCTGTTCACACGAGGCGTATATTTACGCGTCGCTGTCAAAAGACGGCGCGTAAATAGACGCCCGCGCCAAAGAAGTGTCATGTCACTTCTTCAGACGTAAATGGAGCCGTTTTCCATGGACTCCATGGAAAACCAGCTACAGTTACGTCCGTAATGGATGCGGCGTTCAAGCGCCTGCACATGCCGTTACGGCTGAAACGACAGGGCTGTTTTCTCCTGAAAACAGCCCCGTAATTTCGGCCGTTACGGACGCTGCCGTGTGAAGATACCCTAAGATTAGTGTTTTGGGGCCCTGTATCTAAGCCTAACATGTGGTATTCTTAGATACATGGCCCATGTGTGACACTGTCTGCTTGGGTAATGTTACTAAGGCTACCTTGTGGTAGGCTTAGATACATGGTCTAACAGTATCACACATGAGCAGTGTATCTAAGCATCCCTCTTTTTTTTTTTCTTAGTTATTATGTGTTTTTTACAGGTTGGGTCCTTGGTACTACATCAGGTTCAAGGACTACTTCAATGACACCTTTTTTATTTTTAATAAAATCGTTAACCAGTGTTGTGTGTGTTATTTTATTACAATAAAATCAGGCGCATCCCATGGAAGCACTTCCGTGGGACGAGCGTGATTCGCGCAACAGCAGTAAAATAATGAATGTAAACAGAAAAGCACCACGTGCTACAAACATCCAGAGTGTCATAATGATGGTGGCTGCGCGAAAACCGCAGCCGCGCATCTGTATGAACATGACACGGAGCTGTCAAGTGCATTTTGCGCACGCAAAACGCCACCGTATTTGTGTGCGCAAAACGCACACGCTCGTTTAAATCCGCCCTTATGCATCAGTGTGCTTTTCGATTGTCATGTGTTATTCACGCACTCACAAAGCCAGCCCATTTTTTTCTTCTTTTTTACAACAAATTGCTGTGTAAATCACGCACCAAACACGTGTGTGCTGTTTGTGGTTTTCACGCATGCATTGACTTCAATGTGAGTGTAGGTGCATGATAACGCACCAATAGAGGACATGCAGTATGTTTCACGCAGCGGACTCTCGCTGCGTGAAAAGTCACACGTGTCAACGGCCCCATTGAAATAAATGGGTTGCGTGTGTTGTGCGTTTTTTCAAAGCACAGCACACAGACTTGATTCACGCTAGTGTAAATCGCGCATAAGGCCCCATTCACACCACGTCGAAACCACGCACAGCACACGCGACCCATTTATTTCAATGGGGCCGTTTTCACGCAGCGAGAGTCCGCCGCGTGAAACATACTGCATGTCCTCTATTGGTGTGTTATCATGCACCTACACTCAAGTAGATGCATGCTTGAAAACCATGCACCAAACAAGCGTGTTTGGTGCGTGATTTATGCTGCAATTTGTTGTAACAAGCATTAAAATCGAGCATTAAAACTGCCTTGCGGGAAAAAGAAGCGACATGCTCCATCTTCGGGCGTTTACGCCTCTGACCTCCCATTGACTTCAATGGGAGGCAGAGAAAGCGTATTTCGCGTTGTTTTATGCCTGCGGCGCTCAATTGCCGCGGGCGAAAAACGCCACGGAAAACGACGCAAAAAACGCAGCAAAAAAAGCCACAAAGAACGCCGCAAAAAACAGACGCAAAAAAACAACGCAGACAAGGCTACGATAAATGCCGCGAAAAACATCACAAATAAAGCCGCGAAAAAAGCCCCAAACAAAGAGGCAAAGAACGCCACGAAAAACGACAGGGAAAACGACACGAAAGACGCAATGAAAAACGCAGAAAAAAAACGCAAAAAAAAGACGCGAAAAACGACGCAAAAAAGGCTACGATAAACGCCACGGAAAAAGCTGCGAAAAACATCGCGGAAAAAGACGCGAGAAACGCCCCAAACAGAGGCAAAGAACGCAGCGAAAATCAACTGGGAAAACGACACGAAAGACGCAACGAAAAACGCAGCAAAAATAGGCGCAAACAACGACGCAAAAAAAGAAATGATAAACGACGTGAAAAAGGCTACGATAAACGCAATGGAAAACACAGCAAAAAACATCGCAAAAAAAGACGCAAACAAACAAGCAAAAAACGCCAAGATAAACTAAGCGAAAAACGCCCCGAACAAAGCGGCAAACAAATACGCAAACAAAGCCGCAAACAGCGCACAAAAAACGCCGTGAAAAACGACGCAAAAAGACGCAGGGAGAGGTAAATCTGCCGCAAACTTCAAGACGGAATTTTGAGGCAGATATTCCTCTTGCAAAAAAACTCTGTGTGAACATGGCCTTAGTGGAGAGAGACATGAGATAGAAGAGGGTGGACGAGGGTGAGGGAGACACGAAGAGGTTTATAGACCTGAAAAGAGAAAGAAAACATAAATGTGAAAAACATAATGGGGGGAGAACATTTGCTCATCATCCTTCAAGAATGTCAGCAAGGAGACAAGTCCAGTGAAGGAGGTCAGCGGGGAGGAGCAGGGACAGCTCACATGAACTCTTGGAAGGTACGTGCACGCTCATTGCAGCCTGCAAGGAGCGTGCACGGGAAAAAAGTTTCATAACAAGGAAAGATCAACAAACCAGACCTGAACTGCATGTAAACAAACTGTGCTAAATTCAAAGCAGAAATGTGCTAAGTAGAATTTTTTTTTTAAAATAATGCTTTATTTAGGTGGTCTGTATAAGGGGTAATGTATGACACAGTTTTTGAAAAAATGTTGGTATCTCGGACAACCCCTTTAAGTAAATGTACAGTACCTGTTCCCCTTATTTGAGGTTAAACTGCACAGAGTGCTATTCATTTTAATTAGCTAGTACAAAACAAAATTCTCTTAGGGTATATTCACACAGTGCAGTTTTAATTTCGTTTTTTGGTGCAGTTTTTGAAGCCACAAGCAAGAGAGGATTCAAAAAAGGGAAGTAGAATTTTTCCTATGTACATCCCCTCTCTTTAGAATCAACTCCTGGGTGTGGTTTCAAAACTGCACCAAAATTGCATTGTGAATAAGGCCTTAAAAAGTGCAGGATGCTGTGAACAATCAGGTTTTAGTGTAAACAGCATTTAGATAATTGTACACTTTTTGCACTACTTACATGGCAAGACTCTGATGTGCTTGTGAGTGAGCAATGGTTGGTGTAGAGTGCTTTTCCTAAAGCAGCAGAGGTCGATTTGAAGAAAATTTATGCTGCACATAAAATCGACAGGGACCTGATCAGACTAGTACTTTGCAACTATAAATGATTACATTATTTATGTGTGCAGTGTCTAAAGTCACTTGCTTATGGGGGACCTCAGGGGGCAGAGAAGGATGGTAAAAGCAAATGCAAAGGAAAAAAATGAAACAAGAGTGCAGAGTAAAGCTAGTTGTTAACTCACAGACTTCTGTTATATGATCACAGGCAGAGGGGTGACAGGCAGAGACTCTGCTAAGAAGATGCAACCCAGCTCTGGAAATCTCCCAAAGACTGTCAGCTGAGAGCTGAAGGGTACACAGGATAGGTCAGGGGCACTGAAGGGTTAATCCTTATCTGAAAATCTCGACACAGTCTCCCGCCCAATGAGAGTATTTACAGCTCTGCTCACCCAGAGCCTGTGCTGATGTCACTAACTTTCGTTCTGATTTCTGTCTGAACAAATACACTGCCATATATACCTGGTGCATGACAGACAGATTTAATTTCCTTAGCGGTGATGTAGCTAGTTGAACGCGGGGCATGGAGCCTCAATTTCCAACGTTATGTTAAAGAAGCATTTTCTGGAGATCCGGGGCACTAGATAAATGTCCGAGGCAAGAGCCCCGAGGGCCCAGTGCTATCAATGCTCCTGACGAGCACATTTTCATACACACCTACCTCGGGTAGTTGTATGTTCTGCAGTCGCTGGAACGGGTAATCTGGCCGGGATGCACTTTTCATAGGTACCTTTGCTGTTTTACCTATGTCATGCTGTGCGCACATCATGCCGGCTGCTACAAACTGGCATTATTGAATCCAGGGACAAGCCAATATGCTGATACCTGGCTGCACATACTCTTGTTGTCAGTTCTGTCTTCTCTTGCTCTCTCAATTGGCTTAACCGATGATCCAACAAAGATCCTACTACCAATGGGCCCATAATTGTGGGTGATGCCAAAAGCGTACCTAGAGTCAGTGTAAATGTTGGCCATCTTACCTTTTGCCAGGTTACAAGCCTCAGCGAGCACCTCCAGCTCCGCTTCTTGAGATGAACCAGGAGGTGAGAGAGGTTTCTGTATGATTTACCTCACGCCTCGTACCCTGTCTTGTACATACTGTATATGATGAAGTATCTCTATATTACAAATTTACATCTGAAACCCATGTTGCATATAGATAGACCATTTCAAAAGGGTGGAGTCTTATTTTTCCACATTCATCTGATAATCCACCCATCAGGTCCTGTGGATACCTGATTAATACCACAAACAAAAATTATTTTACTAAAATCTGGCATAAAATTAACAATGTTCAGACAATTTTCACCTCCTTCCCATGTAAATCTGTAAATACTCATCTGTGAGTGACATCACCTCGGCCTCCTGTACAGATTTTCTGGAGGGGGATGGTCTCTTACACAATACCTCATATTGAGTGGTGACTACAGCACAGCATACCCAGTGCCATATTTACCGTTCTGGAAGGATCTGGAACCGTCTATACAGAAAAACTCAAAATCTGTGTTACTCTCTTACACATTTAATCTGGATTACTCATTGGGGTCTCATACACATTTTGTAAACCTCCTAGCTCTAAATTAATTCAAAACAAAACAAAATTATGCGTTGTCACTGAGATGTACTTGATCAGTCTAATCACTATTCCCCTTTTTTGGACTCTGTGGAAGTCAAGTAGCAGGGTTCAAAACTACATATCTCAACATAGTGAGGTTGGGCACTCTATCTGGGGGTACTGGTTTGGCCCCTTGTAATACACAATAGCCTAGAACAAAAATTACTTTTTCCTGACAAAACTACATTTTATCTTTTAGATACCTTGCAACCAGGGGCGTAACTAGGAAAGACTGGGCCCCATAGCAAACTTTTGACTGGGGCCCCTCCCGTGGGTGTCACACAACCCCCCCCCCCTTGTAGATAGTGCCTTTTTTACAGCCCCCCTGTAGATAACGCCATACAGTCCCCCTGTAGATAACGCCATACAGCGCCCCCTGTAGATAACGCCATACAGCCCCCCCTGTAGACTGTATGGCTTTATCTACAGGGGGGACTGTGTGGCGTTATCTACAGGGGGGACTGTGTGGCGTTATCTACAGGGGGGACTATGTGGCGTTATCTACAGAGGGGGACTGTGTGGCGTTATCTACAGAGGGGGACTGTGTGGCGTTATCTACAGGGGGGACTGTGTGGCGTTATCTACAGAGGGGGACTGTGTGGCGTTATCTACAGGGGGGACTGTGGCGTTATCTACAGGGGGGACTGTGTGGCGTTATCTACAGGCGGGACTGTGTGGCGTTATCTACAGGGGGGACTGTGTGGCGTTATCTACAGGGGGGACTGTGTGGCGTTATCTACAGGGGGGACTGTGTGGCGTTATCTACAGGGGGGACTGTGTGGCGTTATCTACAGGGGGTCTGTGTGGCGTTATCTTCAGGGGGTCTGTGTGGCGTTATCTACAGGGGGGGACTGTGTGGCGTTATCTACAGGGGGGACTGTGGCGTTATCTACAGGGGGGACTGTGTGGCGTTATCTACAGGGGGGACTGTGTGGCGTTATCTACAGGGGGACTGTGTGGCGTTATCTACAGGGGGACTGTGTGGCGTTATCTACAGGGGGGACTGTGTGGCGTTATCTACAGGGGACTGTGTGGCGTTATCTACAGGGGGGACTGTGTGGCGTTATCTACAGGGGGGACTGTGTGGCGTTATCTACAGGGGGGACTGTGTGGCGCTATCTACAGGGGGGACTGTGTGGCGTTATCTACAGGGGGACTGTGTGGCGTTATCTACAGGGGGACTGTATGGCGTTATCTACGGAGGGGGCTGTATGGCGCTAACGCCATACAGCCCCCCCCCCTGTAGGGAACGCCATACAGTGCCCCCCCTGTAGGGAACACCATACAGCGCCCCCCTGTAGGGAACGCCATACAGCGCCCCCCCCTGTAGGGAACGCCATACAGCGCCCCCCCCCCTGTAGGGAACGCCATACAGCGACCCCCCCTGTAGGGAACGCTATACAGCGCCCCCCCTGTAGGGAACGCTATACAGCGCCCCCCTGTAGGGAACGCCATACAGCGCCCCCCCTGTAGGGAATGCCATACAGCGACCCCCTGCAGGGAAAGCCATACAGCGCCCCCCCCCCCCTGCAGGGAAAGCCATACAGCGCCCCCCTCTGCAGGGAACACCATACAGCGCCCCCCCTGCAGGGAATGCCATACAGCGCCCCCCCCCTGCAGGGAAAGCCATACAGCGCCCCCCCCCTGCAGGGAACACCATACAGCACCCCCCCTGCAGGGAACGCCATACAGTGCCCCCCCCTTGCAGGGAACGCCATACAGCAACCCCCCCTGTAGGGAACGCCATACAGCCCCCCCCCCCCTGCAGGGAAAGACATACAGCGCCCCCCCCCCCCTGCAGGGAACGCCATACAGCGCCCCCCCCCCTGCAGGGAACGCCATACAGCGCCCCCCCCCCTGCAGGGAAAGCCATACAGCGCCCCCCCCCCTGCAGGGAACGCCATACAGCGCCCCCCCCTGCAGGGAAAGCCATACAGCGCCCCCCCCCTGCAGGGAAAGCCATACAGCGCCCCCCCTGCAGGGAAAGCCATACAGCGCCCCCCCCCCTGCAGGGAAAGCCATACAGCGCCCCCCCCCTGCAGGGAACGCCATACAGCGCCCCCCCCTGCAGAGAACGCCATACAGCGCCCCCCCCCTGCAGGGAACGCCATACAGCACCCCCCCCCTGCAGGGAAAGCCATACAGCGCCCCCCCCTGCAGGGAAAGCCATACAGCGCCCCCCCCTGCAGGGAAAGCCATACAGCGCCCCCCCTGCAGGGAATGCCATACAGCGCCCCCCCCTGCAGGGAAAGCCATACAGCGCCCCCCCCTGCAGGGAACGCCATACAGCGCCCCCCCACTGCAGGGAACGCCATACAGCGCCCCCGCCTGAAGGGAAAGCCATACAGTGCCCCCCCCTGCAGGGAAAGCCATACAGCGCCCCCCCCCTGCAGGGAACACCATACAGCACCCCCCCCCCTGCAGGGAACGCCATACAGTGCCCCCCCTTGCAGGGAACGCCATACAGCACCCCCCCCCCCGTAGGGAACGCCATACAGTGCCCCCCCTTGCAGGGAACGCCATACAGCACCCCCCCCTGTAGGGAACGCCATACAGTGCCCCCCCTTGCAGGGAACGCCATACAGCGCCCCCCCCCCCGCAGGGAACGCCATACAGCACCCCCCCCTGCAGGGAAAGCCATACAGCGCCCCCCCCTGCAGGGAACGCCATACAGCGCCCCCCTTGCAGGGAACACCATACAGTGCCCCCCCCCCCTTGCAGGGAACGCCATACAGCACCCCCCCTGTAGGGAACGCCATACAGCCCCCCCCCCCTGCAGGGAAAGCCATACAGCGCCCCCCCTGCAGGGAACGCCATACAGCACCCCCCCCCCCTGCAGGGAACGCCATACAGTGCCCCCCCTTGCAGGGAACGCCATACAGCACCCCCCCTGTAGGGAATGCCATACAGCCCCCCCCCCCCAAAAAAATGCGACCTATAGTGTGTCCTACAAATAACATGCATCCCCTATCCACAGGATAGGGGATACATGTGTGATCGCTGGATTTGATAGGGAGAACAGGGGACCGGCGCTCCATTAATTTCTACGGAGCTGCCGACACAGACCCCGGAAATCCGAGGTTTGCGATGGAAAACTTCAGAGGACTTTCAGTCCCCCGTTCTCCCTATCGCTGCCAGCGATCACACATGTATCCCCTATCCTGTGGATAGGGGATACATGTCTTTTGTTTAATGGCAGAGCGGGGAGATACCTCCCTGCTCTGCCGTAGTGTTCAGTGGTGTCCCGCTGTAGCAGCCATAGCGGCTGCTAGCGGAGCCTGCGGCCATGGTGGGGGCCCGTGTCAGCGGGCGACACGGGCCCCCTCATGCCGCGGGCCCCGTAGCAGTCCCTACGGCTGTAGTTACGCCACTGCTTGCAACCATTTACTTTTAAAACATAATACATTTTACAAAATAACATTTAGGCAGTGCTATAGCTATTGCAGGGGGAGGAAGTATGGATTGGGCTCACGCTGCGGGTGTCAGCTGTGTATTACAGCTGACAGAAGAAAGAAAAAAGAAAAATGATCCAGAAATATAACTAGGCACTCTTGGGTTGAATAAAATTTAACATAGTATTTTATTTTTGAATCCAGATAATACCGGCAAAACGTAATTTATACATAAATACAAAAATAACAATTTAAAAAGAGAATTCTCCTGGCCAGGAAAGAAAACATACAATAGAACCTTCAAACATAGGTGATATTGCCTGATGGATATATAGCAAATTATATATGTGTAAAACAATTTTGAAAAAATTCCAAAAATGAAAAACCGCTGGGTTGTGTTCACACTTGCGGTTTTCAAACATATATATTATTTGTATCACAAAATGGCCAGAGTTCCTATTTGGAGTAGCTGGTAATGAAATTTTGAAAGAAATTCTCTTTATATGCAAATAATATGACTTAACTCTCAAGATAGGAAAATAACCTCATGAATTAAAGGAATGTGGTTAACAGCGTGCTTTTTTCCTCTCATCAATGGATCCTCAGTTCCAAATCAGATCTTGTGGTGATAGGAAGTCTTTTCACAGACCTTTGGGTCAATGTGTAGCTCTCATGATATTGAGCTTTGAAGCAAGACATCAACTTTTATAGGTTTTTTACCTTTGCTTTCGACATCCAGCAAGTGCCGGGAAACCATACAGGGAAGCGGTCAGCTCCGGGGTGGAAAATAGCAAATCTCCACGGAAGGAAAGTTCACTTGTGTGGCCACACATAAATTTCAAAGCCTCCAAATCTCCACCATTATATTCCCTGACGCTCTCCTCCCTTGATCCATGCGGGCAGCCACCATTGCACTCAAGGAGATACGAGCCCGACAATGCAGGATCGCACGCCGTTATATTAGGTGAATAAGGGCACTCCGAGAGGAACGGGCCCAACGAGACAGGATCGCACGCCGGCAGCCAGGTAAGTAAAAATTCCAGAGTATGTCTCCTTCCACGTGTGATCTTCAACACTGGACAGGTATTCTCAGGGCAGGGTTTGGACGTCACTACCCGCCCCGTTAATTAGAACAGCTGACGCGTTTCATCCCTGAACGGGATTTCTTCAGAGTAGTTTGACAGGTACTGCCAAACACACTATATTTATAGTGTCCCAAATTCATTCATTGGTTCAATAATAAAAAACATAATGTTTAAAAGATGTTATAGATAATATATCCAGATCTTTCATGAGATGCCGCAATGCTATATATCTCTCAATTTAGATAACAGCCATAGACATTTTTATATTCAAACATGCAATTCGTATATCCATTAAATCACATCAATAAGTATATTCGGTATTTTCAAGGAGAGGGCAATCAGTGGTGTGTCTCTACTTCGTCAAGATAAGACCAATAACTGAATTTTACATAGGAGTACAATTGCTACCCAAATTCAATTATTAATATCAATTCTTCCGTAAATATGGTTAACTACTACTATCCAGACCCTGTAGTGGATTTATGAAGGAACAAATTTTTCTTCAATAGGGGATCCTTTATTATGCCATTTAGACAAAAAACACCGAAATCTGTTCGATTTTTTAATTTCTTAACTACCCATACATATATAATATGAAATTCATATAATACTTCAGGGGAAGCAGGGAAAGAGGACCATCACCTGTTAGGGTATGTTCACACGGCGGGGGTCCGTAACGGCTGAAATTACGGGGATGTTTCAGCCTGAAAACATCCCCGTAATTTCAGCCGTACCGGCATGTGCAGGCGCTTGAACGCCGCGTCAATTACGGCCGTAATTAGCGCTGCTATTCATTGGAGTCAATGAATAACGGCTCTAATTACGGCCAAAGAAGTGACAGGCCAGTTCTTTGACGCGGGCGTCTATTTACGCGCCGTCTTTTGACAGCGGCGCGTAAATATACGCCTCGTGTGAACAGACAAACGTCTGCCCATTGCTTTCAATGGGCAGATGTTTGTCAGCGCTATTGAGGCGCTATTTTCGGGCGTAATTCGGGGCAAAAACGCCCGATTTACGTCCGTAAATAGGCCGTGTGAACATACCCTTAAAGGTATTAGGACCCGGGTCCCCACCACCCCCAAATGAATTTGATTTTAATACAATTAACATACGTTTGGTAATTTTATTACTAAATTTCATAACATATACCTGTCCAGTGTTGAAGATCACACGTGGAAGGAGACATACTCTGGAATTTTTACTTACCTGGTTGCCGGCGTGCGATCCTGTCTCGTTGGGCCCGTTCCTCTCGGAGTGCCCTTATTCACCTAATATACCGGCGTGCGATCCTGCATTGTCGGGCTCGTATCTCCTTGAGTGCAATGGTGGCTGCCCGCATGGATCAAGGGAGGAGAGCGTCAGGGAATATAATGGTGGAGATTTGGAGGCTTTGAAATTTATGTGTGGCCACACAAGTGAACTTTCCTTCCGTGGAGATTTGCTATTTTCCACCCCGGAGCTGACCGCTTCCCTGTATGGTTTCCCGGCACTTGCTGGATGTCGAAGGCAAAGGTAAAAAACCTATAAAAGTTGATGTCTTGCTTCAAAGCTCAATATCATGAGAGCTACACATTGACCCAAAGGTCTGTGAAAAGACTTCCTATCACCACAAGATCTGATTTGGAACTGAGGATCCATTGATGAGAGGAAAACAGCACGCTGTTAACCACATTCCTTTAATTCATGAGGCTATTTTCCTATCTTGAGAGTTAAGTCATATTATTTGCATATAAAGAGAATTTCTTTAAAAATTTCATTACCAGCTACTCCAAATAGGAACTCTGGCCATTTTGTGATACAAATAATATATATGTTTGAAAACCGCAAGTGTGAACACAACCCAGCGGTTTTTCATTTTTTGAATTTTTTCAAAATTGTTTTACACATATATAATTTGCTATATATCCATCAGGCAATATCACCTATGTTTGAAGGTTCTATTGTATGTTTTCTTTCCTGGCCAGGAGAATTCTCTTTTTAAATTGTTATTTTTGTATTTATGTATAAATTAAGTTTTGCCGGTATTATCTGGATTCAAAAATAAAATACTATGTTAAATTTTATTCAACCCAAGAGTGCCTAGTTATATTTCTGGATCATTTTTCTTTTTTCTATAATCTTTATCAGGAATGGCACCGTGCTATATTATATTGCAATTTTGGGTTTGTTAGGTATGGTTTGGTTATAACCACATCTTTTTTCTATATTACAGCTGACACCTGGGTCTAACGGCCAGGAACAGCGATCGCGCTGCACCTGGCCATTTAACCACTTAAATGCCTCGGTCAATAGTGACCGCTGCATTGAAACCGTTAGACAGAGGGGAGCGGCCCCCTTCAAGAGCCCACCTGTAACACGATCGCGGGGTGCCAATGGTTGTCATGGCAGCCCGGGGGCATAATGAAGGCCCTAAGGATTGCCTTCTGTCTGCCTCTGCTAACGCCAGAAGCCTGTAAAAACAAGAACAGCAATTGTAATTCTTTATCCAGTAAAACAGAAAATAATATATCTGCTAATGTTAATTACTGCAAACCAATAAACTATATGTGGGAGTAGGGAACAGTAGGGGTACATACATTTTCAAGACCCCGTGTCTCACAATATCTGTATTTTAATTCATTTAAATTAACTTCAAAACATTACAACATTAACTACATCTTATCACAACACATGAACATTACAAAAGTTCCATATTTTATAACTTATTTCTTCATACAGCTGTAATATTTTATTCCCTCTGTACTGTCAGAGTAATAAATCTGATACCTGTTAGATTTATATTGTATTAATATTATAAAAATATCTGCATTATATTCACAGAGATATAAGATATGTTTTAAGATTCTCTTAAAACATGGAATTCCCCATAAATAGGATAAAGATGACATCACCAGGCATTCCAAACTGATGAATACCAGATGTTCTTGAAGGGATTCTAGGAGGAAGAATATTGTTACCTTATATAGAAGTGAACATACATATATATTTGGCATCATCTGATTGGTTAATGTGTGTTAAGTGAAAGCATGAACCTATAAATAAAGGCTCCGTCCACAGCCATTTTAGATTTCTACATATCAAACCATTGTATGTGCAATCTCTCGCGATCGGTAATTTTTGTAAATATGAATGAATCCTGGATAAATCTGTTATGGAGAAAAGGAACTCAAGAGTGATGGGGATTAATCTCACAGTACTTGCGGATAACAGCGCATGTGCAGAGATAAGACACATTCCTTTACACAGAAAAGAGGAACTGATTACATTTATAACTCTAATTATTTAACCCCATACACAAGACACACTAAAAATTTTTCACCGTACCGCTGTTAAGAATAAGAGCATACAATATAGATCTAAAAATCAATACTACATTGTGGCCACTAGTCTCATCAAACTTCACACTGCACTCATGTTATATCACACACATGCAGGGCCGCCATCAGGAATTTCAGGGCCCCATACAGCTAAATTTTCTGGGCCCCCCTACCGTGGCACCGCCTGTTAACGGTACTCCGTCCAGCACTATATCATGGTACCCAGGGCCACCATCAGGGGGGGTATTAGGGGTACTGATGTGAGAGGCCCGGCCAAACCTAATTGAAAGGGGGGCCCGGCAACTGCCGCGACTTGCCTTTGGTAGAAAAAAAAACAGGCCCCTGCAATGGGGCCCGTTTTTTTCACCAAAAGAATGTCGTGAGCTGCGGGCCCCCCTTTCAATTAGGTTTGGCCGGGCCTCTCACATCAGTACCCCTAATACCCCCCCTGATGGTGGCCCTGGGTAGCATGGGGGCCGTCAAACACCGCCCGCGCGACCGATCGCGCGCAAACGCAAACTCCCGCACGTGCGCACTCGCGAGCGCGCACCCGCGACCGCACGCACCAGCGACTGCCCGCGCACCGAATTTTGAGGCAGATTTTGACCTGCCCACACTATCTTGCCGCGTTTTTTGCTGCGTTTTTTGCCCGCGGCGATTGAGGACAGCAGACAAAAAACGCAGCGAAAAATGCATTTTCTGCCTCCCATTGATTTCGATGGGAGGTCAGAGGCGGAACCGCGGCAAGAATGGACGTGCTGCTTTTTCTTTTTCCCGCGACTGGCTCCCATTGATTTCAGATTAAATCAATGGGAGGCGGTTTTGGAAGTTGTTTGGTGCTGATTCTGACGCAGTGTCCGAGTCAATATCAAGGCCCAAAAACTCTGTGAACTGGGCTTTATTGTTAGGGCTTATTCAGACGAACGTGTAATACGTCCGTGCAACGCGCGTTATTTTCACGCGCCTCGCACGGACCTATGTTACTCTATGGGGCCGTGCAGACTTTCAGTGATTTTCACGCAGCGTGTGTCCGCTGCATAAAACTCACGACATGTCCGATATTTGTGCATTGTTCGCGCATCACGCACCCATTGAAGTCAATGGGTGCATGAAAATCACGCCCAGCACTTCCGCAGCAGTATAAACTATGAATGAAAACAGAAAAGCACCATGTGCTACAAACATACAAACAGAGTGTAATAATGATGGCGGCTGCGCGAAAATCACGCAGCCATGCATCATGCGCTGCTGACACACGGAGCTGTTATGGACCTTTTGCATGCGCAAAACGCCACTTTTTTGCGCGCGCAAAAAGCACACGCTCGTGTGAATCCGGCCTTAGGGTAGGAACACACTAGGCATGAACACTGCAGATTTTATGCAACACATTTTATTGTGGACAATCCGCAGCGTATTACAGTCGCAGCAGAGTGGATGAGATTTGAACAAATCTCATTCACACGCTGCAAAAAAACATGGACCTGCAGTGTGGCTTTTGGCTTTTTAAGCCGCAGAGTGTCAATTTATTCTGTGGAATCGCCGCTCCTCTGTTGCGGAAATACTGCGGTTCTGCCGCAAAAATCACAAATGAGAAAAAAAAAAAAGGCACTTTTTTAGATTTATAAAAAAGTTTAGACTTACCCCGGCCGTAAGTGGGCGGTGTTTCGCGGCGGTGTTTGATGAGAGGGGGGCCCGCAGCTCACGGCGGTGTTTGACGAGAGGGGGGCCCGCAGCTCACGACATTGTTTTGGTGAAAAGAACAAGCCCCATTGCAGGGGCCTGTTTTTTTCTACCAAAGGCAAGTCGCGGCAGTTGCCGGGCCCCCCTTTCAATTAAGTTTGGCCGGGCCCCCCACAGTAGTACCCCTAATACCCCCCTGATGGCGGCCCTGCACACATGTCTCACACATTACACTCCCCTTGTTCTGACCCACAATAGTACCTGGCTGCTCCATTCTCTTCATTCTTGCTGTTAAAATTTACACCTGTATTTAAATCTTTCTCACATCAACTTGTAACCACCTGTAATCACTTACTTTGCTATTTTAAACTACGCCTAGTTAACTCAGTTAACTACTGGTCCTCCACCACCCCTTGTTTATTTCTCCACAAACCAGTCTATTTATCACATGCAAACAACCATCTTAGGGTATGTTCACACGGCAGCGTCCGTAACGGCTGAAATTACGGGGCTGTTTTCAGGAGAAAACAGCACTGTAATTTCAGCCGTAATGGCATGTTGAGGCACTATTTCACTGCGTGCATTACAGACGTAAATGGAGCTGTTTTTCCATGGAGTCAATGGAAAATGGCTCCCTTTACGTCTGAAGAATTGACAGGCACTTCTTTGACGCGGGCGTCTTTTTTACGCCCCGCCTTTTGACAGCGGGGCGTAAAAAAATAACCGTGTGCACAGAACATCGTAAGACCCATTCTAAAGAAATGGCCAGATGTTTGCCAACGCTATCGAGGCGCATTTTCGGACGTAAATCGAGGCGTAAAACGCCCGAATTACGTCCGTAAATAAGCCGTGTGAACATACCCTTACGGCGTACCAGCCTTTTTCAACCATTTTTTTTTTTACAGTGTGTTATTTTGCCTTTACGTTCTTCCAGCGTCACAAAGTCCAACCCCCATCACTTTCTTAACATTCTTTACAATTACAGCCTCAGCTCTTTTTGCTCTTTCTACTATAATGATGGTCGGGACCAATGCCCCAAGGCTGTCCCGCATTTTTGTCTTAGGCTGGGTTCACACGACCTATTTTCAGGCGTAAACGAGGCGCATTATGCCTTGATTTACGCCTGAAAATACGGCTCCAATACGTCGGCAAACATCTGCCCATTCATTTGAATGGGTTTGCCGACATACTGTGCCGACGACCTGTAATTTACGCGTCGTCGTTTGACAGCTGTCAAACGATGACGCGTAAAATGACTGCCTCGTCAAAGAAGTGCATGGCACTTCTTTGGACGTAATTTGAGCCGTTTTTCATTGAATTCAATGAAGAACAGCTCTAAATTACGGCCGTCAATGACGCATCGCAAAATGCGAGGACGAGCAACTACGTCTGCAATTACGGAGCTGTTTTCTCCTGAAAACAGCTCCGTAATTTCAGCCATAATGGTCGATATCGTGTGCACATACCCTAACTGTCTCCTGACCCCATGGTCAGAGGGTGTAGGGGAATGTCCGGAAAACTCCCCAGCTCCAAACAGACCGGCCTAGTCTGTTGATAGATATCTCAGACAATCTATCTTATTAGTTTCAAACAGACTGTCAATATCAAAGTCGTTCCTTCAGACAATTCTAGCAGTGGGGTACCCTTTTCTCTATTTTTTCCTTTTCTCATTACGGGTCAAATAGAATTTGGCCTGCTTGGTAATTCACAATGTAATTTAATACAGAGAATATAAGCAAATTGACCATCCATCACAGTTATTACCTAGTATCTCTTGTGGACTAGGATTTATTAAGGGTATGTTCACACGCAAACTCAAAAACGTCTGAAAATACAAAGCTGTTTTCAAGGGAAAACAGCTCCTGATTTTCAGAAATTTTTTAAGCCACTTGCGATTTTTGTGGCGTTTTTTACGGCCGTATTTGGAGATATTTTCTATAGAATCAATGAAAAACGGCTCCAAAAACGTCCCAAGAAGTGACCTGCACTTCTTTTTCGCAACCGTTTTTTTACGTGGCCGCTTTTCAAAATGGCTGCGTAATAAAATGTCCCGTAGGAACAGAACGCCGTTTTTCCCATTGAAATCAATGGGCAGAAGTTTGGAGGCATTATGCTTCCGAAAATAGGCTGTGTGAACATACCCTAACACGGTAAATCCACCACAATGAGTGTTGATGCCCAGTTCACACAGAGTTTTTTGGCGCTGAATGTCACGCAGAAACGGGGTCAAATACGAGGCGGAGGCGTTTTATCTCCGCTGCAGCTTTTTCGAGGTAAAAAAAAGCGGCATGCTCTTTCATGCCGTGATTCCGCCTCTGACCTCCCATTAAAATCAATGGGAGGTAGAGAAAGCGTTTTTCGCTGCTTTTTTCCCCGTGGCGCTCAATGGTGCAAAAACTGCAGTGAAAATCGCGGCAAGAAATTGTAGACAGGTCACAATCTACCTGAAATTCCTGAAGGAATTTTAAGGTAGATTTTTCTGCCAGCAAAAAAACTCTGTGAGTTCGGGCCATGGAAAACGGTCCGTGTGTCGGACAAATTTCCCGGCCCAACCGCTGCACAGGGGAACAGGATTCCTGGCATCATAGACATTTATGATGCTCGGAGTCTATGCCTCCTCACGGAACTGATGTTTCGTACTGAACAAAAAAACGGCCCGCTGTTTTTCCCATTGAAATGAATGGGCAGATGTTTGGAGGCGTTCTGCTTCCGGTTTTTCGGTCATTTTTCGTCCGTTTACGGCCCAAAAAACATCTGAGAAAAGGCAGTGTGAACATACCCAAACACTTTCCCTCAAAATGACGTGCCAGGTATGTTATAGTGCAGGGGGAGGAAGTATGGATTGGGCTCACGCTGCGGGTGTCAGCTGTGTATTACAGCTGACACCTGGGTCTAACGGCCAGGAACAGCGATCGCGCTGCACCTGGCCATTTAACCACTTAAATGCCTCGGTCAATAGCGACCGCTGCATTGAAACCGTTAGACAGAGGGGAGCAGCCCCCTTCAACGGCCCACCTGTAACACGATCGCGGGGTGCCAATGGTTGTCATGGCAGCCCGGGGGCATAATGAAGGCCCTAAGGATTGCCTTCTGTCTGCCTTTGCTAACGCCAGAAGCCTGTAAATCTCACAATATACTGCAATATCTTAGTATAGCAGTGTATTGTACCAGCGATCTGACGATCGTTGGTTTAAGTACCCTAGGGGGACTAATAAAAAACGTAAAAAAAAAGGTTTTTGTTAAGGATCTGCCAGGCACAGCTTCTGTATCCACGCCAGTGGCGTAACTACCGCGGTAGCAGCAGTAGCGGCTGCTACGGGGCCCGGGGCTTGAGGGGGCCCGTGCCGCCAGCCGACACGCCCTCCCAAATGCCCGGTGGCGCCGCTAGCAGCCGTTATGGCTGCTACAGGGGTAGCACCGCTACTGTGGGGCCCGCGCCAACGAGCCTTACACAGGCACTCTCATGCCTGTAGGTGTCGCTAGCACCGGAGGGGGCCCCGGTGCTAGCGGCAGCCAAATACATGTATTAGCACTGAATGGCCGGGCATGTTCCGTGCCTGACCATCCAGTGCCTTACAATGACACTGATTGGCTAGCGGCGCGATGACATCATCGCGCCGCTTCCATGCTTGGAAGGTGCTGATTGGCGGGGCAAGTCATTCTGCCCCGCCAATCAGCGTCATTGGAGGACGCTCGTTCAGCTCCTGCAGACATGCTCAGAAGAGAGCATGTCTGCATCGCCAGTGAACAGCGTGGGAACCGGAGAATGTGAGTATGTCAACTTTATATATTTTTTTCCTCATAAAAATGTGAATGGCATTATCTATAGTGGGGGGGGGGTCTATCTACAGGGGGGGTCGTCTTTATGTGGGCTATTATATATAGGGGGGTCTATATGTGGGGCAGTAGCTACAGGGGGGTCTATATGTGGGGGTGGGGGCCACTATATACAGGGGGGTCTATATGTGGGCCACTATATACAGGGGGGGGTCTATATGTGGGGCACTAGCTACAGGGGAGGTCTGTATGTGGGGATGTGGGCCACTATCTACAGGGGGGTCTATATGTGGGGCAGTATATGTGAGACACTATACAGGGGTGGGCTATATGTAGAGCACTATCTATAGGGGAGCTATTTTTTAGGGTACTTTCTATAGGGGTGGGCTATGTGTGGGACACTATATACAGGGGTGGGTTACCTGTGGGGCACTAGCAACAGGGTGGCTATATGTAGTGCGCAGTCTACAGGGGTGGGCTATATGTGGGACAATATCTACAGAGGTGGGCTATACGTGGAGCACTAACTATAGGGGAAGCTATATGTAGGGCAGCACGGTGGCTCAGTGGTTAGCACTATTGCCTTGCAGCTCTGGAGTCCATATGTGGGCACTATCTACAGGGGCTTCTATGTAGGTCACTATCTACAGGGGGCACTATCTACAGGGGGCACGGTGTGTGTGTGTGTGTGTGTGACAGTTATATTTAGAGGTGTTGAGAATTTTAACTTTGTTTACAGGTGCAGAAATGTTTTAAAAGTGAGAAGCTGAAGACATCTAAACGGAAAACTGCAGAAATGGGTCATGGCCGGGAGAAATCCATCATAGATGTCTGAACCGGAGTGAGAAGAAAAGAACTAGAATCTGAGACGTCACCGGTGAGTCACTTAATGTAAATGTTTATTCTGCCTCTAATCAGTATTGTAGTCACTGTATGATCTGCAGCGAGATGATGGTGGTATGATTTTTTTTTGTGAAACCGCATCTCCCAGCATATCCTTATCATTGTTTCGGCCATGCTGGGAGCTGTAGTTTTACGCCGTACAAACCTATGCGCAGTGGCGTAACTACCGCTATAGCAGCCGTAGCGACTTCTACGGGGCCTGCAGCATGAGGGGGCCCGTGCCACCCGCCGGCACGGCCCCTCCCATGGCCGCAGGCTCCGCTAGCAGCCGCTATGGCTGCTACAGCGAGACGCCACTGAAGGGGTTGTTCCTACAAAAGACATGCATCCCCTAACCACAGGATAGGGATACATGTGGGATCGCTGGGACGCCCAGCGATGAGGAGAACGGGGGACCGAAAGTCCCCCCTAAGTTCTCCATGGCAAACCTCGGACTTCCGTAGTCTGTCTGCAGCTCCATGGAAATGACTTGCGCACCGGTCGTGCTTGTGCGCATGCGTGACCAGCGCTCCTTTCATTTTTATTGAACTGCGCAGACGCCAGAAGTCCGAGGTTAGTCATGGAGAACTTCGGGGAACTTTCGGTCTCCTTATCGCTGCCAGCGATCACACATGTATCACCTATCCTGTGGATAGGGGATGCATGTCTTTTGTAGGACAAACTATAGGCCGCTTTTTTTTTTGGGGGGGGGCTGTATGGCGTAATCTACAGAGGGGGCTGTATGGCGTTATCTACAGAGGGGGTCTGTATGGCGTTATCTACAGAGGGGGCTGTATGGCGTTATCTACAGGGGGCTGTGTATGGTGCTATCTATAGGGGGGCGCTGTGTGGTGGAATCTATAGGGAGGCACTATCTACAAGGGGGGGGGGTTGTGTGATACCCAGCAGAGGGGGGGGGGGCCCAGTCAAAAGTTTGCTATGGGGCCCAGTCTTTCCTAGTTACGCCCCTGATCCACGCCCATAGATAATCAGTCTGCACCTGCTTCTATGTCTGTGAGACTGACTCCATCTTCCACCACTCAGGATGGCAGGAGAGTGGGAGAGCCTATCACAGCCTGGCCAGACTGAGCTAGCTCCCGCCCTCTGTCTATTTATACCTGCCTTTCCTGTTCCTCCTTGCTTGTGATTCTTCTCTGTTGGTTTCCTGGCCCTGCTGCAGCTTCTTGAACTACTTGTCCCTGCTTCGTATTGACCCTGGCTTACTGACTACTCTTCTGCTCTGCGTTTGGTACCTCGTACACTCCTGGTTTGACTCAGCTTGTTCACTACTCTCCTGCTCTGCGTTTGGCACCTCGTACTCTCCTGGTTTGACTCGGCTCGTTTACTACTCTTGTTGCTCACGGTGTTGCCGTGGGCAACTTCCCCGTTTTCCCTTTGTTCTGTGTTCCTTGTCTGGTTGTCTGTCGTGCACTTAATGAGTGTAGGGACGATCGCCCAGTTGTACCCCGTCGCCTAGGGCGGGTCATTGCAAGTAGGTAGGGACTGAGTAGATTAGGGCTCACTTGTCTGTTTCCCTATCCCTGTCATTACATAATCACAAGCCCTATACCTACTCTACCCTGGTCCCTCACACCACTATGGACCCACTTGAGACCCTGCTTCAGCAAATGCAGGGTCTCTCCCTACAGGTCCAGGCCCTGGCTCAGAGGGTCAACCAGCCTGATGCTACCATGGTAGTGCCCCTCACCTCACCTCTTGAACCCCACCTCAAGTTGCCTGACCGGTTCTCAGGGGACCGGAAGACTTTTCTCTCCTTTCGGGAGAGTTGTAGGCTCTATTTTCGTTTAAAGCCCCACTCCTCAGGTTCTGAGAGCCAGCGGGTGGGTATAATTATATCCCGGCTCCAGGAAGGGCCCCAAGAATGGGCCTTCTCCTTGGCTCCTGACGCCCCTGAACTTTCCTCCGTTGACCTTTTCTTTTCTGCTCTCTGACTCATTTATGATGAGACTGACAGTACTGCCTTTGCCGAGAGTCAGCTGGTGACCTTACATCAGGGTAAGAGACCTGTTGAGGACTATTGCTCTGACTTTAGGAAGTGGTGCGTAGCTTCTCGGTGGAATGACCCTGCCTTAAGGTGCCAGTTTAGGTTGGGTCTGTCGAACTCCCTGAAAGACCTGCTAGTTAGTTATCCCTCTTCTAACTCCTTAGACCAGGTTATGGCTTTAGCAGTACGACTTGACCGACGTCTCAGGGAACGACAACGTGAACGTTTTTGTGTTTTCTCCTCTGACTCCCCCATGATGCCTCCCGAGGTTCCGTTGCTTCGTTCTTCCACGGAAGACTCGAAGGTACCTATGCAACTCGGGGCCTCCGTGTTCCCCCAACAACGTAGAGAGTTCCGCAGGAAGAATGGTCTCTGCTTCTATTGTGGGGATGACAAGCATCAAGTGAACACCTGTCCTAGGCGTAAGAATAAGCAGCCGGAAAACTTCCGCGCCTAAGTGATCATCGGGGAGGTCACTTGGGCGCACAGGTATTTCCCGTAAATATGAAACGTAATAAAATCTTGCTTCCCTTTCAGGTCTCTTTTGGTGGTAGGTCTGCTACCGGCAGTGCCTTCGTGGATTCAGGGTCGTCTGCTAATATCATGTCTGTGGAATTTGATATGTCTCTGGCTATGCCTTTGATTGATTTGCCTAAACCTGTCCCGGTAGTGGGTATCGACTCCACTCCTCTTGCTAATGGTTATTTTACACAGCATACCCCTGTTTTTGAACTCTTTGTTGGCTCCATGCATTTGGAGCAGTGCTCTGTACTGATGATGCAGGGATTATCGTCCGATTTGGTTTTAGGCCTTCCCTGGTTGCAGTTGCATAATCCCACGTTTGACTGGAATACTGGGGATCTTACCAAATGGGGTAATGAATGCTTGACGTCATGTTTTTCTGTTAATTCTATTTCTCCCCCTGAGGAGGTGAACACACTACCTGAGTTTGTTCAGGACTTCGCTGATGTTTTCTCTAAGGAGGCCTCCGAAGTGTTACCTCCTCATAGAGAATACGATTGCGCTATCGATTTGGTACCAGGAGCTAAGCTCCCTAAGGGTAGGATATTTAATCTCTCTTGTCCCGAACGTGAAGCCATGAGAGAGTATATCCAGGAATGCCTGGCCAAGGGTTACATTCACCCCTCTACTTCTCCGGTAGGTGCTGGCTTCTTCTTCGTAGGGAAGAAGGATGGTGGTCTTAGGCCATGCATTGACTACCGTAACTTGAATAAGGTCACTGTAAGGAACCAGTATCCCCTTCCTTTGATTCCTGATCTCTTTAATCAGGTTCAGGGGGCCCAATGGTTCTCTAAGTTTGATCTACGGGGGGCGTATAACCTTATCCGCATCAAAGAGGGGGATGAGTGGAAGACTGCGTTTAACACGCCCAAAGGTCATTTCGAATACCTCCTCACGCCCTTTGGGTTGTGTAATGCTCCCGCGGTCTTCCAGAATTTCATAAATGAGATTTTAAGAGATTACCTGGGGGTATTTCTTGTAGTGTACCTTGATGACATACTTGTGTTTTCCAGGGACTGGTCCTCCCACATTGAGCATGTCAGGAAGGTGCTCCAGGTCCTTCGGGAAAACAAACTGTTTGCGAAGACCGAAAAATGTGTGTTTGGGGTGCAGGAGATACCATTTTTGGGTCAAATCCTCACTCCTCATGAATTCCGCATGGACCCCGCCAAGGTCCAGGCTGTGGCGGAATGGGTCCAACCTGCCTCCCTGAAGGCGTTACAGTGCTTCTTGGGGTTCGCTAATTATTACAGGAGATTTATTGCTAACTTCTCGGTCATCGCTAAGCCTCTTACGGACCTCACTCGCAAGGGTGCTGTTCTCCTCCACTGGCCTCCTGAGGCTGTCCAGGCTTTTGAGGTCCTTAAGAAGTGCTTTATCTCGGCCCCCGGTGTTGGTTCAGCCCAACCAAATGGAGCCATTTATCGTGGCGGTTGACGCGTCCGAGGTGGGAGTGGGGGCTGTCTTGTCCCAGGGTACCAGGTCCCTCACCCATCTCTGTCCCTGTGCCTACTTCTCCAGGAAGTTTTCGCCCACTGAGAGTAACTATGATTTTGGCAACCGCGAACTCTTAGTCATTAAATGGGCATTTGAAGAGTGGCACCACTTCCTGGAGGGGGCTAGGCACCAGGTAACGGTGCACAAGAATCTGGTTTTTCTAGAATCGGCCTGGAGGCTAAACCCGAGACAAGCTCGATGGGTGTTATTTTTTGCCAGATTAAATTTTTTGGTTACCTATAGGGCTGGGTCTAAAAATATTAAGGCTGATGCACTGTCGCGTAGCTTCATGGCCATCCCTCCTTCGGAGGAAGATCCTGCTTGTATTTTGCCTCCAGGTATAATCATTTCCTCTATTGATTCTGATTTAGTCTCTGAAATTGCTGGTGATCAAGGTTCAGCTCCCGGGAACCTTCCTGAGAACAAGCTGTTTGTTCCCCTGCAATTCCGGCTAAGGGTACTTAGGGAAAATCATGACTCCGCACTATCTGGTCATCCAGGCATCCTGGGTACCAAGCACCTCATTGCCAGAAACTATTGGTGGCCTGGGTTGCCTAAAGACGTTAAGGCCTACGTCGCCGCTTGTGAGGTTTGTGCTAGGTCCAAGACTCCCAGGTCCCGACCAGCGGGCTTACTACGTTCTTTGCCCATTCCCCAGAGACCTTGGACCCATATCTCCATGGATTTTATCACCGATTTGCCTCCATCTCAAGGCAAGTCGGTGGTGTGGGTTGTAGTAGACCGCTTCAGTAAGATGTGCCACTTTGTGCCCCTCAAAAAACTACCCAATGCTAAGACGTTAGCTACCTTGTTTGTCAAACACATCCTGCGTCTCCATGGGGTCCCTGTCAATATTGTTTCTGACAGAGGGGTACAATTTGTTTCTTTGTTTTGGAGAGCCTTCTGTAAAAAGTTGGAGATTGATCTGTCCTTCTCCTCTGTCTTCCATCCTGAAACTAATGGCCAAACCGAGAGGACTAATCAGTCTCTAGAACAATATTTAAGGTGTTTTATCTCTGACTGTCAATATGATTGGGTCTCATTCATTCCCCTCGCCGAATTTTCCCTTAATAACCGGGTCAGTAACTCGTCAGGGGTCTCCCCCTTTTTCTGTAATTTTGGGTTTAATCCACGGTTCTCCTCCGTTTCACCTGGTAGTTCCAACAATCTCGAGGTAGAGGTCGTTCATCGGGAACTGTGCACAGTCTGGGCCCAGGTTCAGAAGAACCTAGAGGCGTCCCAGAGCATACAAAAAACTCAGGCAGATAGAAGACGTTCTGCTAACCCCTTGTTTATGGTCGGGGATCTGGTGTGGCTATCGTCTAAGAACTTGCGCCTAAAAGTCCCGTCCAAGAAGTTTGCTTCCCGGTTTATAGGGCCGTACAAGGTCATTGAAGTCCTCAATCCTGTCTCCTTCCGACTGGAGTTACCCCCATCTTTTCGAGTACACGACGTGTTTCATGCCTCCCTCCTTAAACGCTGCTCCCCGTCCTTGGCTCCCTCGAGGAAACCTCCTGTCCCCGTTCTCACCCCTGAGGGGGTAGAATTCGAGGTGGCCAAGATTGTGGACAGCAAGATGGTCCAAGGCTCCCTCCAGTACCTAGTCCATTGCAGAGGATACAGGCCTGAGGAGAGGACTTGGGTACCCGCCCGGGATGTTCACGCTGGGGTATTGGTCAGGAGGTTCCACCTTCGTTTCCCCAATAAACCAGGTCCATCTAGAAAGGGTCCGGTGGCCCCTCATAAAAGGGGGGGTACTGTTAAGGATCTGCCAGGCACAGATTCTGTATCCACGCCCATAGGTAATTAGTCTGCACCTGCTTCTATGTCTGTGAGACTGACTCCATCTTCCACCACTCAGGATGGCAGGCTTAGGAGTGGGAGAGCCTATCACAGCCTGGCCAGACTGAGCTAGCTCCCGCCCTCTGTCTATTTATACCTGCCTTTCCTGTTCCTCCTTGCTTGTGATTCTTCTCTGTTGGTTTCCTGGCCCTGCTGCAGCTTCTTGAACTACTTGTCCCTGCTTCGTATTGACCCTGGCTTACTGACTACTCTTCTGCTCTGCATTTGGTACCTCGTACACTCCTGGTTTGACTCGGCTCGTTTACTACTCTTGTTGCTCACGGTGTTGCCGTGGGCAACTGACCCGTTTTCCCTTTGTTCTGTGTTCCTTGTCTGGTTGTCTGTCGTGCACTTACTGAGTGTAAGGACCGTCGCCCAGTTGTACCCCGTCGCCTAGGGCGGGTCGTTGCAAGTAGGCAGGGACTGAGTGGCGGGTAGATTAGGGCTCACTTGTCTGTTTCCCTATCCCTGTCATTACAGTTTTAGTTGTGGAAAAAAATATTAAAAGTTCAAAAAGCCCCCTTTTCCCATTTTTCCCCCAAAGTAATAGTAGAAAAAAATTAATATTATTATTAATTGTATCACCGCATCCGTAGAAATTCTGAACTATAACGATATAACGTTATTTAAATCGCTCAGTGAACGCTGTAAAAAAAAAATGGAAAATGCAAATTGCTGTTTTTTTTGTCCTTAGCTCCCCAACAAATATAATAAAAATTGATCATATAGTTGCAAGTACCCCAAAATAGTACTAATAAAAATTACAGCTCGCCCTGCAAAAAACAAGCCCTCACACTGCTCAATCTATGGCAAAATAAAAAGTTATGTCTCTGAGAATGTGGCGACACAAAACAATTTTACTTTTTAACAGATGTTTTTTTATTTATAAAAGTGGTAAATCAAAAAAACATAGAAATTTGGTATCACTATAATCATATCAACCCATACAACGTTAACATGTAATTTTTACAATACAATGAATGCCGTAGAAACGAAACCCCCCAATTGCCCATGTGACCCGACAAATTTTTTTTTTTTACGTTTACCAGTACATTATATGGTACAATAAATGATGGCATAAAAAACTACAACTTGTTCTTCAAAAAACAAGCTCTCATATGGCTATGTCAATGAAAAAATTAAAAAGTTACGGCTTTTGGAGGGCGGGCAGGATAAAAAGCAAATTTAAAAATGTAAACTGCGGTGGGAAGGGGTTAAGTAGTTAATATTTATATACATTATTCATGTTTCTTTAGGGTGGTTATGTGTAAATATCTAATATCTCGGGAGATCTAACTGGTGGTTCAGGATAATGAAGGGGTTAATGGGGTGGTATTACACAGGAATTTGTATAGAAAAAAGCAAAGATTGGATCCAGCGCTGAGTCCTTTTGGGTCTGTTAAAATAGGAAACTTCTTCCAAGTTTTATTGACAAGAGGATAAAAACAAGTGCGGTGAAATAAAAATATTTCCAGAGTACAAATAGAGGGATAATGAAGCAGTGTGAGCGGTGCCTACGCGTTTCTGACGCTGACTGCGTCCTTAGTCATGGCTTCTGGTGTGTCTCGCTCGCAGTCTGTCGATTTATATTCGGTCTATTTTTAGTAACAGTTGATTGCGGTTCATATGGGGAAGTCCTAGGAGTTCCCTGGAACGCAAATCACTTCCTGTATTACGGGCAGAAATTTTCATAGAACAGGTGAACAGGAAAACTTAGTCTTTCGCATCTGATCTTCAGGTAAGTAGTTTTTATTCCCTATTTTCTATTATTGTATAATTCTATAAGGACATTATTAACTATATACCTGGATTATCATTAGATTTTTATAATATTTATAGAGAACTTTATTGTAAACATTATGAAAATTGCGTCCCTAGTTGTAGTCTTGTACCGGAAATGTTGACTGGTTAAAAACAATTGTGAGTGTGTGTAACGTGAGTGTAAAAAATTGCTCTTTCTATGGGAGATATTATCAAAGACAGATTTTGTTATATTTATTATGAAAAATATATGTAATGTAATTATTATATGTTTATATTTATATGGAATAAAGGTTTGATCCATATTATGCGCTATAACTTGGTTTCCACAATGTTTAATTATCTGAGAACTTGTTATGACTTCTAGTATATGTTCGGTATTAATTACATGATACCGAAATTCTTTTAATGTGTATGTATAGGATTTTGGTGAAATACAACATATAATAAGAGGGTTTTTAATAAGTTGATTCCTTTGTTATTATTTTTTTAAATTATTTTTAAATTTTCAAGGTGTCCGGTTTGTCAACCCTGGGGGACTGGAGACGAGGCAACGTGAGTATCAAATTCATTGAAACAATCTGCCACAGTTGTAATGTATATAACATAATAGAAGATTCATTTACCTGTATTATTTACTGGTGTTTTGTATATGGTCTGTGGTCTCTGAAAATGTTTAGGAATATATTTACAGGTTTTATTATATTGGTCAATGTTTGTGTTATTGGCCTGATTTCAATGTGTTGGTTGAATACAAATAGTTATTGCGGATGTATAGAATCCAGAGTGCTTATGGGTGTTATTCAATAATGAAACATTAGTTATTTTCTTAGGTTGAGGCCATTGGGTACTCGTGTTTGTAGTCTGTATATCCAATAGGCTTCTCTTGTGTCTTATGTTTGATGTCTCCTCCCCTTTTGGGGGTGTGAATTTTTTCAATGGCATAGCATATGAAGCTATTAATTGATCTATTGTCCGGATATAGCCTAAATGTTCCAGTATTCTGGTTTTTAACTTGCGGTTTGTACATCCTATGTATTTAAGACTGCATTGTGTGCATTCTATAATGTATATCACAGATTCCGAATTACAATTGATATAGTTGTTGATAGTAAAGGTATTAGTATTTGTTGAATCCGAAAATGTTTTTCTTGGGGTAGCATACAGACATACTTTACAAGGTTTGTTACCGCAACTGAAAAACCCTTTGTGCTCTAACCATGTCGTTTTGGATATATTCGAGCTGAAGAAAGAAGGAGAAAGGGAGCCACCAAGAGAAGGGGCTTTGCGTGCCACAAATCTACACCCCTCTTTAAGGATGTCTGCTAGGATGTCATCCTCCATTAGCATGGGTAGACGTTTTGTAATAATCCTCTTTATGTCATTGAATTGGTTACTTTGTCCTAGAACCAACGTCGGTTTATTAGGCTCTAACCTAGGATTTATATGCTTTTGTATTACCAGCTGTAAGTTTTCTAAATGTTTTGGTTTGTATTGTTGCATTTTCTATCCCTGTCAATTCCAAATCCAGGAAGACCATGCTATTTTTATCATGAGCCGACGTGAATCTGAGGTTTGATGTATTAAAATTCAGGAAACCAACGAAGTCCGGTATGGCAGATACATCCCCCTTCCAAATGAACAAGAGATCGTCTATGTATCTGCCATACCAGTGTATATTGTCCCCAAATGGGTTGGACGTGGAAAAGATTGTAGTTTCTTCCCACCAGGCCATCACTAGGTTGGCTAAAGAGGGGGAAAATTTAGCTCCCATGGAGACCCCTCTTAGTTGCAGATAGAAGATGCCGTCAAACTGGAAGTAATTATGGGTCATTAAAAACATCAGAACATCTAGGATGAATGTCTGGAGCTGATCACTGTAATTGCTGTGTACGATTAAATGATGTTTTACCGATGCATGGGCTATGTGGTGGGGAATACTTGTGTACAGTGATGTTACGTCACATGTTAACCATGTGTAATTCTTTAGCCATGTTTCATTGTGAAAGGCACGGAGCACATCAGCTGTATCTCTTAGGGAACCCCTAGTGTTTTGGGCTATTGGCTGTAACAAAGAATCAAGCCATTCTGATGTTCTTTCAAGGAGGGAACCTATACCAGACACAATAGGTCTCATGGGAGGGGGAATAATATTCTTGTGGGTTTTGGGGAGAGCATGCATTATAGGTATAATTGGGTGGTTCACATACATATACTCCGACTGTTTTTTGTGTCAATGAGCCGTTTTGTAATCCTGTGTGTATTAAATTTTTAATTTCTTTTTGAAATTTCACTGTAGGATTATCTTTTAATATTTCATAGGTGTCTTTATCAGCTAGTAGGTCTTTCATTTGTGTTTTATTGTCATCCTTATTCATTATGGTGATACTATCCGACATTTTGATGACCAAGTCCTTATTGTCCTGAAGGGATTTGGCTGCCTTTCTCAATTTTATAGGCAGGTTCATTGTTTCTTTCTGTTTGTTCTGAGTGTCCAATAGATGTTGTAAATCCTTTTCGATGGCTGTTTGAAAGCGGTCCATATTTTCTGTCCTTGATGAAATAGGGTAAAATTTAGAATTGATGGTTTTAAAATTGCTTGAAGTATTAATGTGTCTTGATTGGATTTCCGTGTCCAAGCTTTCCAGACATATGATGGTCCTTGACTCTTTAAATGAGAGAGTGTTGGAATTAGATCTCTCACTTTCCAACTGATCTTCATGTAGATTGGAATCCGGGTTATCTAACATGAGGGCCGCTTCTCTGTTGTTGCGTTCTTGTGTGTTCAACTCCTCTGTAAAGAAATGTCTCTTGACTGTTAAGTTTCTGACGAACTTGTTAACATCCATTAACGTACTGAAAAGATCAAAGCTTTGGCTAGGAGCAAAATTGAGGCCAAGTGACAATACTTCTAACTGATCTTTAGTGAGAGTAGTATTTGAGAGATTGATAATATTCAAATCGGATACTGGTTCTTTCGGGAGCGGAGGTGACGGCTCTGTTCTTGATCCATGATGTTTGTGCTTGCGGCCGCCCCTCCTACCTCGTTTTTTTGATGTATATTTGGTTTTTTCAGATCCATATTTTGGTTTATATCCACCTCTCCTGTTCTCATTGTCTGAGCCTTCGTTTTCGCCCTCTGCTGAGTCAGGTTCAGTGGAACTGAAACTGACTCTATGTTGATATTCTCCGTGATATTTTCATTGTTGACGGTATTTGAGAATAGGTTTTGTTTTATTATAGATTCTCGCTCTGTTTTTCCACTCATAAACCTCATTGTTGGCATAATCACGGAGATCTCGTTGAAATTTGTTTTTTTTAATTTCTGCTATTGATTTATCCACTCTATCTATGCTTTGGGATGTACGTGCTTCTAGTGTGATGAACTCGGGTGAGCTGGAGAACAAGTCCAATTTTGTTTTGATTGTAGAGATTTCGTTCTTCAGTTCCATTAGCTTGTGTTCCTCTTGTTTTATGATTAAGCCCATTAATTTCAGGGAACAGTTTGAGAGGGTTTGGTTCCACTCTTTATTAAACTCATCCGAGTAATTGAAAGATGGAACTTTTTTGAGACGTAGTCCCCTAGGTATCATATCCTTTGTGCTATAATTCCTGAGGGTTGTTAAATCCCACCAAATCTTAGCTTCCTGTATCATCAGTTTCTCTAATGCATGGAATGAATCTTGTATTTCAAAGATTGATTCTCCTCTGCTTTCCATGCTGCCGAATACTCTGATGTGCTCCGTGCCTTTCACAATGAAACATGGCTAAAGAATTACACGTGGTTAACATGTGACCTAACATCACTGTACACAAGTATTCCCCACCACATAGCCCATGCATCGGTAAAACATCATTTAATCGTACACAGCAATTACAGTGATCAGCTCCAGACATTCATCCTAGATGTTCTGATGTTTTTAATGACCCATAATTACTTCCAGTTTGACGGCATCTTCTATCTGCAACTAAGAGGGGTCTCCATGGGAGCTAAATTTTCCCCCTCTTTAGCCAACCTAGTGATGGCCTGGTGGGAAGAAACTACAATCTTTTCCACGTCCAACCCATTTGGGGACAATATACACTGGTATGGCAGATACATAGACGATCTCTTGTTCATTTGGAAGGGGGATGTATCTGCCATACCGGACTTCGTTGGTTTCCTGAATTTTAATACATCAAACCTCAGATTCACGTCGGCTCATGATAAAAATAGCATGGTCTTCCTGGATTTGGAATTGACAGGGATAGAAAATGCAACAATACAAACCAAAACATTTAGAAAACTTACAGCTGGTAATACAATTTTGCATGCCCGTAGCAATCATGCTAAGCAAACCATCACCTCTATCCCAGTGGGGGAACTTCATAGAGCTAAACGTAATTGCAGTTCAGACATACAATTTAAAATAGAGCAGCAACAAATCCACAGTAGATTGTGTAATAGAGGATATCCACAATGGTCACTAAAAAGGGCAAGTAGCATCACCTCCAAAAAAACTAGAGATGTCCTTCTATCACAAAAGCATATAAATCCTAGGTTAGAGCCTAATAAACCAACGTTGGTTCTAGGACAAAGTAACCAATTCAATGACATAAAGAGGATTATTACAAAACGTCTACCCATGCTAATGGAGGATGACATCCTAGCAGACATCCTTAAAGAGGGGTGTAGATTTGTGGCACGCAAAGCCCCTTCTCTTGGTGGCTCCCTTTCTCCTTCTTTCTTCAGCTCGAATATATCCAAAACGACATGGTTAGAGCACAAAGGGTTTTTCAGATGCGGTAACAAACCTTGTAAAGTATGTCTGTATGCTACCCCAAGAAAAACATTTTCGGATTCAACAAATACTAATACCTTTACTATCAACAACTATATCAATTGTAATTCGGAATCTGTGATATACATTATAGAATGCACACAATGCAGTCTTAAATACATAGGATGTACAAACCGCAAGTTAAAAAACAGAATACTGGAACATTTAGGCTATATCCGGACAATAGATCAATTAATAGCTTCATATGCTATGCCATTGAAAAAATTCACACCCCCAAAAGGGGAGGAGACATCAAACATAAGACACACACAAGAGAAGCCTATTGGATATACAGACTACGAACACGTGTACCCAATGGCCTCAACCTAAGAAAATAACTAATGTTTCATTATTGAATAACACCCATAAGCACTCTGGATTCTATACATCCGCAATAACTATTTGTATTCAACCAACACATTGAAATCAGGCCAATAACACAAACATTGACCAATATCAGAATATAATAAAACCTGTAAATATATTCCTAAACATTTTCAGAGACCACAGACCATATACAAAACACCAGTAAATAATACAGGTAAATGAATCTTCTATTATGTTATATACATTACAACTGTGGCAGATTGTTTCAATGAATTTGATACTCACGTTGCCTCGTCTCCAGTCCCCCAGGGTTGACAAACCGGACACCTTGAAAATTTAAAAATAATTTAAAAAAATAATAACAAAGGAATCAACTTATTAAAAACCCTCTTATTATATGTTGTATTTCACCAAAATCTTATACATACACATTAAAAGAATTTCGGTATCATGTAATTAATACCGAACATATACTAGAAGTCATAACAAGTTCTCAGATAATTAAACATTGTGGAAACCAAGTTATAGCGCATAATATGGATCAAGCCTTTATTCCATATAAATATAAACATATAATAATTACATTACATATATTTTTCATAATAAATATAACAAAATCTGTCTTTGATAATATCTCCCATAGAAAGAGCAATTTTTTACACTCACGTTACACACACTCACAATTGTTTTTAACCAGTCAACATTTCCGGTACAAGACTACAACTAGGGACGCAATTTTCATAATGTTTACAATAAAGTTCTCTATAAATATTATAAAAATCTAATGATAATCCAGGTATATAGTTAATAATGTCCTTATAGAATTATACAATAATAGAAAATAGGGAATAAAAACTACTTACCTGAAGATCAGATGCGAAAGACTAAGTTTACCTGTTCACCTGTTCTATGAAAATTTCTGCCCGTAATACAGGAAGTGATTTGCATTCCAGGGAACTCCGAGGAGTTCCCCAGATGAACCGCAATCAACTGTTACTAAAAATAGACCGGATATAAATCGACAGACTGCGAGCGAGACACACCAGAAGCCATGACTAAGGACGCAGTCAGCGTCAGAAACGTGTAGGCACCGCTCACACTGCTTCATTATCCCTCTATTTGTACTCTGGAAATATTTTTATTTCACCGCACTTGTTTTTATCCTCTTGTCAATAAAACTTGGAAGAAGTTTCCTATTTTAACAGACCCAAAAGGACTCAGCGCTGGATCCAATCTTTGCTTTTTTCTATGCCTATACGTGTGCCGACACGGGGACCCGTGCGCGAACGATTCCATATATCTACACAAAAAGGTAAGCTGGAGGAACCCTCCTATTGTTTCTACAGGAATTTGTACCTATAATTTCATTTACTTATCCTAAATAGATCCAAAATTTTGTAGACCTACAAGCTCTGTTTTTACAGAGCTCCAAATCCCCTACTTCCCTTGACACATTCATCCAATTAAATAATAAAATTCTGTCTGCCTGCAGCTGCCACTAGAGGGAGCACTCTACTGAGAGATTTAGAAAGTTGACATTGACCTCAATATTAAATCAGTATGCAGTAAGCTCCACCTATTGGCAGAAAAAATAACTTTAGCATTTTACCTAATGTTTTTAACCGGTTAAGGACTAGGCAGTTTTACAACTAAATGACCAGAGACATTTTCACAATTTTGCAATGCGCTTATTTAGATGATTATAACTCTGCATGTGAATAAAGTTCACCTTTGAATTTTACACTCTTTTTAAAGGACAGATAGGGTTTTGTTTTAGTGGCGTTTGTCAGTATACATAATTTTTTATTTTTCTCTAAAGTGGGCAAAATTGGAACAAAATATGCAAGAATTTAGCAAATGTGTCAGTTTATGCTAGTATTTTTCACACACGCTTTGGACCCCACGGACAAAATTCATCTGCTTTCACATTCTGCCACTTCTCCCGTGCATGGGAATATCAAATATGTGTGCTTTATTCTCCATGTGGGCATGTGCCAGGGCTTGGCATAAAAGGAGGCTTTTTGGCCTTTTCGATCCAGGAATTCTGCCCTTGATTTTATAGCAGTATACTGTTTTCTTGGGGGCCTAATGCTGCTGAAACATTAGAAACACCCCATAAATGACTTCATTCACACAAGTAGACCCCACAAGGTTTTCTTCAAGGTGTTTATCATCTTTTTAGAAAGTCCAGTTTTCTTCTGAAAGTTTCTTGAATAAGATGGAAAAAAATAAAATTAGCATTTTTTTGCCAAATGCGTCAGTTTATGCTAACATTTTTCACACACAGTATAGACCACGGACAAAATTCATCTCCTTTCACATTCTTCCACTTCTCCCGTGCATGGGGATGCCAAATATGTGTGCTTTATTCACTGTGTGGGCATGTGCCATGGCTTGGCATAAAAGGAGGCTTTTTGGCCTTTTCGGTCCAGGAATTCTGCACTTGATTTTATAGCAGCATATTGTTTTCTGGGGGGCCTAATGCTGCTGAAACACCCTCGGAGTAAAATCAGGGGGAAAAGAAAAATTTTATGTAGGGCAATTATATTTTCAACTAATTATTTAAAATTCAGAACAGTGTGGTATTTTTTGAAAACATCGGTGATTGCACAGGCCTGGTTATGAGGGACATGAGGGCCAGAAATATCAGGAATCTTTGCGATGCCCGTCTTTTCTGCAGATGCTGCACTCTTTCTGGGGGTTGCTTCTAGTTGGTGTTGGGGGAATGCGAGTGATAAAATGTCTTTCAGTCATCCCGACATCCTCAGACTGGGGGCATTCTCTGTTGTCCTGAACATCAAATATGAGGCCTTGGATAATTTCCTCCTGGAAATCCAGGTATGTGTCTCTGCCTCTTTTTTTTTTAGAGAGCACAAATGAGTTGTGGATGGCCACCTGTAACAGATAAATGGACACTTTTTGTACCAGGTTTTTGTTTTTTGTTTTACTAAATAGGGCTGTAAAGCCTGGTTGCTTAAATCCACCCCCCCCCCCATGTACTTATTATATTCTGGCACGCTCACTGGTTTGTGCTTGTTCGGATGTTGCCCCTCTTTCCCTCACTGACACTCTTGCTGCGGTATGAATTGTGCTTAGCACATACACATCTTTGCGATCCCTGTACTTGACCGCCAGCAATTCCTCAGATAGATAAGCACAGGAGTCCCCCTTTACCATGAGCTTCTCCACTAATTGCTACTGAAAACCAATTTGTTTTTTTTGCGCATGGTACCACGTGCCCCCGTCCTCGCAGCATGCAAATGCCTTAACAGGGGCACACTGGAATAACAATTGTCGCAGTACAGGCGGTACCCTTTGTGAAGCAGAGGCTGCATTATCTCCCACACAATTTTGATGCTGATGGAAAGATCAGAGGGGCATCCAGGAACATTTATTGAGCGGTCCCGCCCTTCATAAATTCTGGAGGTGGTAGTATATACTGACCCACTTTCGCACAGTTTATAAATCTTAACACCATATGTTGGCCTTTTGGAAGGTAGATATTGGTGAAAGCTAAGCCTTCCATGAAAGTTGAGGAGGGATTCATCCATGCTTACATTCTGCTCAGGGGTGTAATGTTGCAGAAATAAATTATGGAGTGAATTTATCACTGGTCTTATTTTGAACCACCGATCTCGGTTTGCATCAGTACTTGGGGGGGGGGGGGCCTGTGCGATGTCGTTGAAGTGGAGGAACCTCATTATTGTTTCATAACGAGACCTGGGCATTACTGCAGAATACACTGGGGTGGCTTGGGCGGGTCTTGTTGACCAGTAAGACCTAATCGGGGGCTTTTTTTTACAATACCAATATTTAGGATGAACCCCAAATTATTTTTTAATTCTGGCAAATTGGTGGGCATCCAATCTCTGACATGTGCGGATCAAGGTTTCTGCCTTATATACTGAGCGGCATATATATTTGATTCGTGGACAATCATATTTAATACATGGAAGTAATCCATTTGGACAGAATTTGCAATATCTATGGTTATGCCAGGGGTGGCAGTAAATCCATGGATTCTAGGCCCAAAAGATGGAGCAGGTGCCCATAGGAGAGCCTGAACTGGAGGGACCAGGCTGTCCTGTGCTACAGCGCTACTAGGCCCTGCGGTTTCATGTTCTGCAGTTTCAACTGCGTCAGGAATAACGTCCCCTGAAGAGGAACCTGAAGTGACGCTATCATCGTCACTGCCTAAAACAGGTTCCAATTGTAACGCCATCTCTGATGCAGTCTCAGACTCTGACCGCAGCATGGCATATGCCTCCTCAGCGCTAAATAACTTCCTCGCTATAATGTAGCTAACAGGGTGGGTATGTGGGACTACCTACAGGAACTGTATGGAACTGTCTACAAGCGGGCTGTATGGCAGGGGGACTGTGTGCGTAGCCATACAGGGGGGTTGTGACACTATATACAGGGGGCATTGTGTGGGGAACTCTCTACAGGTGTCTTTGATTAGAGCCCTGAGACATAACTTTGCTTGGGGCCCCAGAAATGCCAAATTTGCCTCTGAGGTTTAGTACAAGGATACTTACTGCTGGGGCCCGGTATGAAAGGCTACATTCACACGAGCATGACAGATTTCCGTGTGTAAAAAACACGTGTAAATTTGGTCGTGTGCGTCGCGTTTTGCATCAGTGTGCTTTTCGTGTGGCATGTGTTTTTCACGCAGTTGCAAGCACTTTTTTTTAGTGTAATTGATGCGTGAAACACGGACAGCACACAAAGTGAGGAACAAATCAGGTGAACACTGTAGATCAAGTTCAAATACAAAGTCAGAGACGGCGAAAAACATTCCCAGGTTATTGAAAAGCTTCAATAGCTGGTACTGACGCCAGTGGACCTGAGATTCAAATAGAGCATCCAGTGTTCTGATTGGCTGGATGGCATCCATGACAGCCCCACTGAGAGTATCATAGCAGTGGCGGCTGGCAGGGAGAGACAGCGTTGGAGTGCAGTGAGGTTTGTAAGTTACAGATATTTATTTTTTTCTCATACAAAAGGAAAGGATCAAAAAACACAGTCTGCTGTGTTGATGTGCAAATATTAACAGTTTTCCAGGCATTTTGACATCTATGGCTCGCTTAGCCCTGCAACAAATGAGAATGGATTACATTGCTACAACTAATATCTATTACCATAGTGTAGTCTGTGTTTCACCAAAGTAAATAATGACCACATTAAATTTCTGTATTTAGCTACCCAGAGGAAAAGCTGCACAGAACATACTTTTTGGGTATGTTCACACACAGTGTTTTCAGATGTAATTCGGGCATTTTCGCCTCGAATTACGCCTAAAAAAACGCCCCTAATACGCCCACAAACACCTGCCCATTGCTTTCAATGGGAATTACAATGTTCTGTTCCCACGAGCCTTTATTTTTTACGCGTCGCTGTCAAAATACGGCGCGTAAAATGACATCTCGTCAAAAGAAGTGCAGGACACTTCTTGGGACGTTTTTGGAGGCGTTTTTCATTGACTCCATTGAAAAACAGCTCCAAAAACGGCCATAAAAAACACAGCGAAAAGCGCGAGTTGTTAAAAAAACGTCTGAAAATCAGGAGCTGTTTTCGCCTGAAAACAGCTCCGTAATTTCATACGTTTTTGCTCACTGCGTGTGAACATACCCTCAGCCTTTTGTGCTCAATGGCAATGTGCTTTTTAGCTTTTCTCCCTTAGGACAGGGTTGTGATCTGTAACTAAAAATTAGCTGCAGTGTCTAAAGATAATCCCAAGTATTCTGAAATGCACCACGCTGTAGAAAAAAAAGCACAAAAGTCATGCGGAAAGTGTTCTGCGGTGCGTTTTTCAATTCTGCAGCATGTCAATTTAGGGTATGTTCGCACGCTTAGCCAAAAATGTCTGAAAATGCGGAGCTGATTTCAAGGGATAACAGCTCCTGATTTTCAGACGTTTATTAAGCCAGGCGTTTTTCGCAGCGTTTTTTACGGCCGTTTTTGGAGCTGTTTTTAATATGAAAAATGACTCCAAATACGTCCCAAGAAGTTTTTGCACTTCTTTTTCGTGGCCGTTTTTTTTATGCGGCCGTTTTACAAAACGGCTGCATAAAAAAAACGGTCCATCGGAACAAAACGCTGTTTTTCCCATTGAAATCAATGGGCAGATGTTTAGAGGCGTTCTTTTTCCGATTTTCAGCCAGTTTTTCGGGCGTTTACGGCCCAAAAAACAGCCAAAAATAGGCCGTGTGAACATACCCTGATGCTGCAAGTTCTGTGCAGAGATGCTGCGTGTTTGGCCCATAGACTTCAATGGCGAGCAGAAATTCTGCAAAAGATTTAGGTTGTTGTGGTTTTTACAGCGTCTACGCAGTGGAAAATCAGTAAAAGCCACTGGAAATCCACAGGTGCACATATACTTTGCTATAACCAATGTTTAACACTAAATCCGCAGGTAAAACCGCTGCAGAAATAACGCAGCGTTTCCACAGCAATATTAGCAGGAAAAACGCACTATTTGGTGCGGACTTCTGTGACAGATTTACCAGCACTTTTCTAGAGATTCTGCTGTAGATTTTGTGTTGCAGAAAACACACGCGCCTCGCACGGACCTATGTTAGCCTATGGGGCCGCGCAGACAGTCTGTGAGTTTCATGCAGCGTGTGTCCGCTGCGTGAAACGCACGACATGTCCTATATTTCTGCGCTGTTCGTGCTTCACGCACCCATTGAAGTCAATGGGTGCGTGAAAATCACGTGCACCACACGGAAGAACTTCCGTGGGACGCGCGTGATTCGCGCAACAGCAGTAAGAAGTATGATTGAAAACAGAAAAGCACCACGTGCTTTTCTGTTTACAAACATACAAACAGAGTGTCATAATGATGGCGGCTGCGCGAAAATCACGCAGCCGCGCATCATGTGGTGATGACACACGGAGCTGTTAAGTGCCTTTTGCGCGCGTAAAACGCTGCATTTTTTGTGTGCGAAAAACGCACACGCTCATGTAAATCCTCCCTAAGACCCACAGTCTGTTTGGACTTTGTGCCTGTATTACTTTCTACGAAATATAATTCCTAAAAGGGCATATAGCCTCACTAGTGACCCAATCCTTTTATAAAAGAGCATAAAAACTGCCATTATTATTATACACTATAAAATAAAATAATGTTCGGGTCCAACAATGTAAATTCAAAACTACATCAAGCCTCCAGTATTATTAATGTACTTCCCTAGGTAGCAGTGTCCCAGTGTGATGCTGGATATTGTACATGTAAGTTAAAATGAGATCAATACATGCCTTTTATATAGAAACATGCATTGTCTTTAATGCCACTATACTCATTTCCGAATATTAAGTCTTTGAATCGTAGACCAGAGTAGCTCTATGTTAACTGTAATTATGGTCATTTATTCAACAGAAAAATGATAGACCTTACATTGTCCGTTCAGCAGTGTAGAACTATCCCTGTGATATTAGAATTAATATGGGCCCTAATCATGCACAGTTTGATCCCTATGATATAGAGGTAATTTGGGTGCAATCACACAACATATCATTGTGACTTTGTCAGCCTCCACTTATTCCACAAATTACTACTTTTCAAAAAGTCAAGTGCTTATTATTTCTACTGTTATTCAAATTGAATCCACCGCTCCCCACTGCGCCGCTGAACAGTCGGGCTCATTCATCCAGCCATGTACAATACAAAAACATATGGTGGCACTGAATAAGGACACTAGACAATGATGCTTGATAACTTTTCAGGCAAAGCCTCTATAAAAATGTCATCGTCACTGTGCTGTAAGCTCGGGGACAATCCTCATCATTATTATGTGTTTACCTTACATTTACTACTACTCTGGTTCACCTTTTATTCTGAACTTGAATAAATTCATACAAATACAGCTATTCATTTTTTTCACCATAGGAAAGACGCTGCAAATTCTACAGAATATGAACAGTTTGAATGTAAAGTTCCACCTTTTGAGCTATAGTAAAGAAAATATTATGGGATTACATTAGTATTACCTAGAAGTATATATTCTATATTGTCACTAGAAACATCTGAGGCTTTGTCTACACTAGTGTCATGGCTTCCCTTTATAACGGAGCAATGACACCTGCGAATAATCCGTTTCCAAATGGATAGAGGTGAATGCTAACTGACCTTATTTACTTTGATTGTCCATTCAGGTGCCTTGAGAACCGCATAAAAAAACGCATCTGAAAAATGCATTTTTACCGCAATTTGGTGCATTTTTTGATGCAGTTGTGTGTGGTTTTCAGATGCGCTTTTTCTATGCAGTTCTAACCGCACCTCCACTGCAACGTGTGAATGAACCATAATTGGGTCCATCAGGTTTTAAGCAAGGCTCCAGTATTTTGACAGTAAGGCCTTGTTCACACAGTGCAGATTTGAAGAAACGATTCCAGCCGAAAATCTGCACCACAATTTAGTGCGGTCTTTCAGACGGAATTCGCTGTGGGTTCCAGGTCGGAAACGCAGTATTATTTTCCGCAGCATATCCAATCTTGTGTGCCCATATCCTTACTGAGCAAAATATGCCAGGATCCTGTAGCAAATTATGCCAAAAAAAGATGGAGTACCTGTCATGCACCAATTATTATTATTATTTTTTTATCAAATTTTTTTTTATTGAACAAGAAGTACATAAAGACATCAAAACATTTTACCACAATAAGACAAGGCAGTATTCAACCAACTCGTTTTGCAGTCGTTATTTCAGTAGTGATGAATATAACATGTTGACATAAGAATGCATGACATGTACATAACAGGGAGCCGTATACTTCCCATTAATAGGATAAAAGCATAAGCTTCATTACATTGCCTGAAAAATATACAATTTAAGTTGTTCTTCTAGTCATAACTCAATCCACCACCACTGTCAACATTGTATGACATAATCAAGTCAATGGAGTCTAGCTACCTATAATAAGTACTTTTAACAAAACCAAAAGAGATAAACATTTACTCATAATATCCTGAGCAAAAACATATAAGGAAAAATTAAAAAAAAGAGGGAGGGGGAGGGGGGGGATACCCTATCATGAAAAGAAAAAATAAATCTAAGATGTATTTCTAGTTAATTCATCCCTATGTTGAATCCAAGGAGACTACATCTTTAAATACTAGTCATATGTACCTTCAACCCTATTTGTCAATTCTTCCATGCAACAAATTTGATTCGCCTAATCAACCCATTGGCTCGCTGTAGGTGGCGTAATTTGCAACCAGTGCAAAGGTATTAATGTTTTTGCTGCTGCCAATTAATCTGTGTATAAATATTTTTTGGACAGGACCATGTTGGGGGAGGGAAGTGCTAAAGCTATGACCTCCAGGGACAACTTGATAGATGTATCACAAACTAAATTTATATAAATCTCAATCTGTGTCCAGAAGGTTTTAATCAGTGGGCAATGCCACCAAATGTGAGAAAACGATCCCACATGAGACTTGCATCTCCAGCAAAAATCAGTTTCCGCTAAACCCATGCAATAATCATGCACCAACTTTATGTGTTTTAGATACTTTTTGCACCTACCTCAACAGTCACTCAATCTGAAACATCAGCAGATTGATTTTAATTGGATTTCTCCTTTAGTTATATAAGTGTGGATTGCTCTAGAGTCTATACAATACTTTACCCTGACCACTATTTTCAAGTGCAACTGGGAAGAAATTATTTTGATTTCTTAGATTTCTAATCTAAAAAAAACATCACTTTTGGCACAGAGTTGGCGCTTTCAGTTCACCCTTTCTATTTTAAGAACTTTGTAGGATGCTAAATCTACATTATTCACTGGGAATAATAATTAATGACTAACAATGTGCGAGAGTCCTAATTGTAATTATCTGGTATTGTTTTATTGTACCACAGACTTTAAGTGGATATTGGCTTTATTTATAAATTAGCGGTAATTCTCACTGAATTGCAGCTATGTTTTAGATGCTAAATTAAGAACTAGTAAATGAGAATAACATTTGAGACACAAATTAAGTCACTGTAATTATGGTGGTTGCCATGGCACAAGTTTCTAACTGTTTGAGAAAAAGTCCCATTGCTCCACTGCAGTAAAGTATTATTCAAGCCGGGTAACGTACTTCATATGACCTGCAAAGAAAAGTGGGGAAGGGAAGTGATAACTGCACTGGGCACATTTGTAGCTCTGAAAAATGTCTGTCGCTTAATACATGACTGCATTTGCTACTTTCAATGCCATATTTTGAGTAAGTGGTCAGGTTATAAATGCTCTATACCCTGAAAATGTGTAGTGTTGGCCATACACATAAAGCTGTCTGTCGAACACTCATTCAGACAACAGCTATTTCCCCCGATTCCCCCATTAGCATGCGTTTTCAGATCAATCGAGCCTGCATCAGGGGCGTAGCTAAAGGCTCATGGGCCTCGATGCAAAGGTTCTTCTTGGCCCCCCACCCAAACTTCTCATGGCTGACGGCCCGCAGCTTTCAGCTGCATCGCTGGGTCTCCTAAGTGACCCAAAGATGCAGCACTAGCAGCCAGGGGCGTCACTAAGGTCTTGAAACGCCAGGGGAAATAGCCCCAACACATATACCCCCCCCAAAAAATGTGTGTGCGTGTATGTATTTGTGTGTATAGGAGACAGCATATCTATAGCACTATGACCCTATAGCTATGGATAGGATTATGTCACGGTCACAGGGTGTGTGGACCCACTAGGCCGCTCCGCCGTAGCGGAAAGGCAGCTGACCAGGTCTCAGTCTATACAAAAGTCTATAGCAGTTCGTAACACTCGGGTACCTGAACTAGTCCAATACTAGTAGGCACAGGAACAGGAACACAGCACGGGATACAGGAACAGGTAACAGGGCACGTGTAACAACTGGAACGGGAAACACTTAAGGGACCATTTGCAAGACAGATTTGGGATAAACTAACAACGCTCAGGCAAGGATCATAAGGGCTGGAGCCCTCTTATAGACCAGGAAATCATGTGGCGTCTCCTAGGAAGGAGATGGGGACCAGCGCTCACAGATCCATGGCTGCAGGCTTTGGGAGGTGAGTGAACCCGACGGCTCGTGGCCATGGACGCTACAGATTAGATACAGTGGCTTAGCAGACTTTATCACACATAATGGGATTAGATACACTAGCTCAGCAGACAGTATCACACATGATGGGATTAGATACACTAGCTCAGCAGACAGTATCACACATGATAGGATTAGATATAAGGCCCAGCAGATAGTATCACACATGATAGGATTAAATACAGTGGCTCAGCAGACAGTATCACACATGATAGGATTAGATATAGGGCCCAGCTCGCTGACATTGCGGCTCTAGCGCTGGACCCAGGAAAGGTAAGAATAATAATTGTTTTGCTTTTTTATTTGTTACTAATTCTTTTTGTGTGTTTGTGTTTTTTTTACAGGTTTAGTCGTTGGACTACATCGGATTCGAGGACTACTTCGATAACGGCATTTTTTTTATTCACAATAAAATGGATAACGAGGGTTGTGTGTTGAATTTTTATTTCAATAAAATATTTTTTCTATGTCTTTGTATTTTTCTAAACTTTATTATTACCACCTTTTTAATAGCTGCTGGCTGATTGACAACGTCCATTACTAAGGTGGGGCTTAATGTTAGACATGAAGAGGCTAATACTAACCCCCATTAATACCCCGGTACCCATCGCCACCAGGGGTGCCAGGAAGAGCCGGGTACGATCTAGTACCTACCATCTGTAGTGATGGAGGGGTACTGGCGTGGCCGCAGGTTAGTATTATTAGGCTGGGAAAGCGCAAAAACAGTGGCGTTTCCCACCCTGTTAATGCCAGCCTGCTGCTGCTGTGTTGTATCTGGCTGGTTATAAAAATGGTAGAACCCCACATTGTACTTTCCAATTATTTATCTATCTATATATTTTTTCTTAAAAAATTACATGGGGTCTCCCGCAATTCTCATAAGCAGCAAGATACAACACAGCAGCCGCAGCCTAGCATTACCAGGGTTGGAAGGGCCACTGTGTTTGGCTTTTCCTAGCCTAATAATACCAGCCTGCGGCCGCCCTGGTGCCCGGCCGTCACTAGAGATGGTCGGGTACTGGATTGCACCCGGCTCTTCCCGGCACCCCTGGTGGTGGTGGGTACCGGGGTAATAATGGGGGTTAGTGTTAGCCTTTTCACTGGCTAACACTAAGCCCTGCCTTAGTAATGGATGCTGTCAATCAGCCAGCAGCTATTAATAAGGCGGTAGCAATAAAGTTTAAAAAATATACAGACATAAAAAATAGGTTTATTGAAAAAAAAAAAACACAGACAACCCTTATTAACCATTTTATTGATCATAAAAAAAGCTGTCATCGAAGTAGTTCTCGAATCCAACGAAGTCCAACGACCAAACTTGTAAAAAAACACAAACACAAAAAAGAACATTAGTAAGGGCCTGTTCACATCACCGCTGCCCTTCCGTTGAGGGGTTCTGTCGGAGGTTTCCATCGGGTATCCCCTCAACGGAAAGGCAAACTGAAACCTCAGCTTCCGTTTCCCTCACCGTTGATCTCAATGGTGACGGAAACGTTGCTAAAGGTTTCCGAGTGCCACCGTTGTGACAGGGTACCGTTGTTTTGACGGAATCAATAGCGCAGTCGATTGTGACAAACGGAAACCTTTAGCAACGTTTCCGTCCCCATGGATATCAATGGTGAGGGAAATGGAAGCTGAGGTTTCAGTTTGCCTTTCCGTTGAGGGGTTACCCGACGGAAACCTCAGACAGAACCCCTCAACGGAAGGGCAACAGTGATGTGAACACAGCCTAACACATATGATTGGCTTAGATATAGGGCCCATGTGCATGTGTGGTACTGTTTGTTGGACCCTGTGTCTAAGCCTACCACAAGGTAGGATTAGATACAGGGTCCAGCAGACAGTAATCTTATACAGTATAAGATTACTGACTGCTGAGGCTCTGTATCTAAACCTACCACATGGTAGGCTTAAAAGGGGTTGTCCAGTCCCTAAACATTGACCTATTCTCAATAGATGATGGGTCGGGGTCCGGCTCGTACAAGTGCTGCTTCCCCTTCATTTCCCTTACTTGCTCTCACTGTAAACCGCTGACACGTCCGTGTCGGCGATTCACAGTGTGAGAAAGTGACCGGAATGAAGGGGAAGTTGCGCTCGCACGAGGGCTGCACCCCCTTCAAACAGCTGATTGGCAGGCGTCCTGGGAATCGTACCCCGACCTATCAGCTCCAGCAGACAGTGGTATTAAACTTACCCTTTAGATCAAAAGGAAAGAGCGCCGATAGTAAATTAAATGTGCTTTTTTACATGAGCGTTTTTAAAAAACACTTTGGGGAAAAAAGAAGGGTCAAGTCTACTCTTTGGCACGTAAATGTTCTCGTAGTCAATGGTAGTCAAAAAACCCACAAAAAATGCGTCAAAAAATGCTTGATTAAGCATTCTATTTACATCAATGGGAAAGCGAGCCGTTAGTACATATAACGCACTTTTTTACGCAAGCATTTTTTTAAAACGCTTTGCGTAAAAAAGAAGTGTAGGGTTAATACTTTGGTGTGTAAAATGTGCCAAATGTTCCCATAGTTAAAGGGAGTCCTAATTATGCTCTAAAAAAAACGTGCAAAAAGCGCACATGAAATAAAACACACGAAAAACACTTGACACAACTGCATTTTAAAAAGCGCTTCACAAGATACACTACTGTATTTGACACGTTTACACATAGTTTTTTGGAGCGCTGTGTGAACATGCCCTAAGGGAATTATTTTTCATTGGCCTCTAGTTTCTATTGCGGCTCAGGGGAGAAGACAGAAGTCTACTGTAGGTGAGTATACATTTTATTTACACTACCGTTCAAATGTTTAGGGTCACTTAGAAATTTCCTTATTTTTGAAAGAAAAGCAGTTTTTTTCAATGAAGATAACATTAAATTAATCAGAAATACACTCTATACATTGTTAATGTGCTAAATGACTATTCTAGCTGCAAACTTCTGGTTTTTAATGCAATATCTACATAGGTGTATTGGGGCCCATTTCCAGCAACCATCACTCCAGTGTTCTAATGGTACATTGTGCTTGCTAACTGTGTTAGAAGGCTAATGTATGATTAGAAAACACTTGAAAACCCTTGTGCAATTATGTTAGCACCGCTGTAAACAGTTTTGCTGTTTAGAGGAGCTATAAAACTGACCTTCCTTTGAGCTAGTTGAGAATCTGGAGCATTACATTTGTGGGTTCGATTAAACTCTCAAAATGGCTAGAAAAAGAGAGCTTTCATGTGAAACTCGACAGTCTATTCTTGTTCTTAGAAATGAAGGCTATTCCATGCGAGAAATTGCCAAGAAACTGAAGATTTCCTACAACGGTGTGTGTAGTCCTCCCTTCAGAGGACAGCACAAACAGGCTCTAACCAGAGTAGAAAGAGAAGTGGGAGGCCCCACTGCACAACTGAGCAACAAGACAAGTACATTAGAGTCTCTAGTTTGAGAAATACACGCCTCACAGGTCCACAACTGGCAGCTTCATTAAAAAGTACCCGCAAAACGCCAGTGTCAATGTCTACAGTGAAGAGGCGACTCTGGGATGCTGGCCTTCAGGGCAGAGTGGCAAAGAAAAAGCCATATCTGAGACTGGCTAATAAAAGGAAAAGATTAATATGGGCAAAAGCACACAGACATTGGACAGAGGAAGATTGGAAAAAGGTGGTATGGTCAGACGAATCGAAGTTTGAGGTGTTTGGATCACACAGAAGAACATTTGTGAGACGCAGAACAACTGAAAAGATGCTGGAAGAGTGCCTGACGCCATCTGTCAAGCATGGTGGAGGTAATGTGATGGTCTGGGGTTGCTTTGGTGCTGGTAAAGTGGGAGATTTGTACAAGGTAAAAGGGATTTTGAATAAGGAAGGCTATCACTCCATTTTGCAACGCCATGCCATACCCTGTGGACAGAGCTTGATTGGACCCAATTTCATCCTACAACAGGACAATGACCCAAAGCACACCTCCAAATTATGCAAGAACTATTTAGGGAAGAAGCAGGCAGCTGGTGTTCTATTTGTAATGGAGTGGCCAGCGCAGTCACCAGATCTCAACCCCATAGAGCTGTTGTGGGAGCAGCTTGACCGTATGGTACGCAAGAAGTGCCCATCAAGCCAATCCAACTTGTGGGAGGGGCTTATGGAAGCATGGGGTGAAATTTCTCCCGATTACCTCAGCAAATTAACAGCTAGAATGCCAAAGGTCTGCAATGCTGTAATTGCTGCAAATGGAGCATTCTTTGACAAAGCAAAGTTTGAAGGAGAAAAATATTATTTCAAATAAAAATCATTATTTCTAACCTTGTCAGTGTCTTGACTATATTTTCTAGTCACTTTGCAACTCATTTGATAAATATAAGGCTGGATTCACATGAACGTGGCGTTTTTGCGCGCGTGAAAAACGCAGCGTTTTGGTTGCGTGGTAGTTGCGTGTGGCATCCGTTAGGGCTGCGTGATTGCGTATTTTACGCGCGTATGGCATGCGTTTTTTACGCACGTCAAAACAACGGAGGGTGGAGTAATGGAGAGGGCAGCCTACAAAAAGACACCTTCTCCAACACCTGCTTGATGTGAGCACATGTTCGCATCGAGTTTGCACCTTGCAAACTACTTTTGGCCGTGTTGGGTGTTTTTTGGGGTTTTTCCAGGTTAAAAAGCTACACTATGCCCTTGACTCCGCTGGGCCGTGTGCTGATATCATGGATGGTTTCTCTGAGATTTGGTGAGCGCCGACCCATGCTTCAGGAGTGAACCCGGAGAAGAGGGAGGATTTGGGTTCATCCACTTGTGGCCCAGTGCACATCCAAAGGCCATTTTCATACTCTATATGATGACCTTCGCAGCCACCCCGAGAAATTTCGGACGTTTTGCCGCATGTCTGTGTCGACTTTTGATATTCTGTTGGACCTAATTCGCACAGGAATGACCTACCAGGACACAAATATGCGGCGCTGCATTTCCCCCGAGGAGCGACTCCTTGTGACGTTGAGGTATGTGTGTTTTAAACAATTGCAGCTTACAGGATGGTGTGTGGTTGTCATGTCCTACATCACGTTTATTTGTGTGTTGTGTTTTTGCATCTCGCCCATGTAGATTTCTAGCTACCGGAAACAGCTATCATTCGTTACATTTCGAATTCCTTCTTGGAGTGAGCACAATTTCGGGCATTGTGACAGGCACCTGTGTTGTGTTGTGGCTGCAATTGAAGGCCACAGTGATGCCTCAGCCCACGACAGACCACTGGCTTTCGATTTCTGCCGACTTTATCACCACCACCCAATTTCCAAATTGTATTGGTGCCCTAGACGGGAAGCATATTCGGGTCAAGAAGCCCCCCCACTCAGGATCCCGATTCTATAACTACAAACAATTTTTTTCCATCGTCTTGTTGGCCTTGTCCGACAGCAATTATTGTTTTACCATTGTACATATAGGGTCCTATGGAAGCTCAGCTGATGCCCGCATCTTTCGTTCATCCAGGATGGGCCATCGTCTGATGTGCAATCTACTTTCTGTGCCGGCGCCGAACAACCTGCCAGGCTTGCGAGGACCACCAGTCCCTTATGTGATCGTGGCAGATGAGGGTTTTGGACTCGCAAGTCAAGTCATGCGCCCATTTGCTCGAAGAGGCTTGGATGACCGCCGGCGCATATTCAATTACCGGCTTAGCAGAGCACGCCCATGTGTGGAATGTGCATTTGGCATAATGTCCTCCAAATGGCGTGTTTTTCTCACCACCATGCAACTGACGCCGCAAAATGTCACCCGTGTCATACAAGCGTGTGTCGTGCTTCATAATTTTTGTCGCATACATGATGCAGGTTGTGATGCCGTATATATTCGGCAAAATGTTTCCACATCAACCATTCCACAGCAAATTCCACTTGGAAGGGCTCAAACATCTGGGATTCGAGTACGCGACATATTTGCACAATATTTTGACAGCCCAGATTGAGCTGTGGCATGGCAGGAGGATGTTCTGTGAGGGCTGTCCTAGTGTAGATTAGTGGCCCACTGTAGCATTTGTAAGTAAAATTTGTTGTTATTTGGGGAGGGGATATTTTGATTAGGGACTCGCAAGACATGAGGACCCTTGACGTGGGTTGCGAGCTTATATCTTTGGTGGTTTTTCGTTTTAGTTTGAATGTCCTCTAGACAAAATAGCTTGGGAGGCAGATTGGCTTAGCACATGTTCACTAATCCCAAGGCAAAATACATTTGTTCGACATTTCTCACACCACTGCAATGCAGGCGAGCACAATATGAGGAATGGAGGAAAACCACCAAAGATACACTAATACCTCAATCATGGCATGCTACAATCTTGCTCCATCGGCATAATGTTTGCACATTACCTAAAAGAATCTTTGGGGGAACCTGGGTTCCACCACATAGATGGAGGCAAACACATCAAATCTTACTTGCAAACAGAAAAACAATTTAATCTGTAATTTCGAACGGTAACTTTTAACAGAAACCAGCAGGCATCCAAAAATAGAAAACGCACCAACATGATGCTACATTAACAAACTGGGACTTCGATGTTTACATCACCACATCGAGCCAGCCGTAATCGGCCTACACACATCTATAAATCATGATACCTCTGTGATGGCGACTGATGGCTCTGCATTTCAGCACCACTATACTGTCCCTGGGCCTGCTGAGGATGTTCCTCAACAGCATAGTGGTGCTGATACAGAGGGTTGAACCCTGCCGGGGGGCCCTGGCCATAGAGAGTCTGGGGTCTGATGTAGGGGGCGAAAGGGCGCTCCCGAGGCACCACATGACCAGGTGACATAATACTCACCATCGGCCATTGGTACTGTGGCCGTGGAAACGTGTGTGCAGGCTGGGAAGGGAGAGGTGCAGTAGAGGGCACCAAATCCTCAGGCATTCCACGCCATTGCTCTATTACCTGGAAGCACTGGCGTGGATTCTTAGGAGGAGTGGCAGAGTCAATTATAGCAAGGATGGCCCCTTGGACGCGTGCCATCCGGTAGTCCGGGACTCGCCGGAGTAGCGGCGCTATGGTACGGCCAAAAGCGTCACATCCATCCTCCTCCGAACAGCGCCGAAGGTACTCCAGGACTCTCGAGTCCACGTTGGCACCTGCTGTGCCAACCTGGGTGCGCCGGCATCTGGCTGGTGGCGTCCGGGGATTGTCCACGTCCCGTGGCAGCTGGGGTTGGCTGCTTAACTGGGTGGCTGCTTGTGTTTGCGTGAGCTCGGGGGTCAAGGGCAGCACGGGATGTTGTTCCGTGACCAGCTGCGACTCCACATGGCCAGCCTCCTCCTCGGTGTCATTGAGATTATCACTGCATCTGCCAGAAACATTTTGCGTTACTCCTTTTAACATGTCCACAAGGGCCAAACTGCTTTTTAGGCCGATTATACAGTGAACACACACATGTCATCAAGGTACAGTCAGTACTTACGGCCGCATCTCCATAATGTCCTTGAGGAACATCAGCTGTTTCATATATATGTAGGGGCGTTTTTTGGACGCCCCATCCCCACTTCGCCCTCTGCTTCCAAATTCCCTCCTGAACTGATCCCGACAGCTCCTCCACCGTGTTTTAACATCATCAACTGGACATAGGAACAGGAAACAGACAAAAAAAGGAGACCATGTGACCAGGAGACCATGTGACCTAACTGAAAACTGCACTTGTCCGAAACGTCGCTAAACTTTAAACACAACTAAACATTAAACACTTGCCTAATGATGCAGTGACACACCTGCGACCAAGCACAATACAAACATGTGAAACACAAGGATATACACTACAGCATGGCCGATTGCATTAGCATCAATAGAGATCTGCGCTTACCTATGCTTTTACTGTCTCTTGTGGTGCTTTTATCCCACTCCTGTCCAAAGAGGCTCTGCGCGACCTCATCCCAGCCAACCTCCTTGCCCGTGCGGTCGTGGTAGGCCTCTGCGTTGGTGTTCCACAACTGGGGTCTGTCATGCACCAAGCAGATAAGTTTTTCCACATTGCACGCACGTGGCATTGCAGCAGATGTCGGTTGGAACTGTGCGCATGTGCTCAGAAAGTGAAAAGCCACTTCCTGGTTTGTACTTGTTTTATCTAGTTTGGTCAACTCATTTACCTAGATTTAACAAGTGTTGCGTGAAAAACGCTGTGCGTACGGAGGTGCTTCCGTGTGCCGTGCGTTGTTTTCACGCACCCATTGACTTCAATGGGTGCGTGATGTGTTGAAAACGCAGAATCAACGGACATGTCGTGAGTTTTTTGCAACGGACCAACGCAGCGCAAAAATCACGCACATGTCTGCACGGCCCCATAGACTAATATAGGTCCGTGCAACGCGCGTGAATATCACGCGCGTTGCACGCGCGTATTTCCCGTTCGTCTGAATAAAGCCTAAGGCCTCATTTACACGAGCGTAATGTACGCGCGTGCTTTTCACGCGTGTCGTACGCACCTATATTACTCTATGGGGCAGTGCAGACGATGCGTGTTTTTTGCGCAGTGCGCGTGCGTGAGTAAAACTCACGACATGTTCTAAAATCGTGCGTTTTTCGTGCATCACGCACCCATTGAAGTCAATGGGTGCGTGAAAACAACGCATGACACACGGACGCTCCTGCGTTGCATGCGCGAAAATCACGCAAGAGTTGTTATGTCCATGAAAAAGAGTCTATAAAGCTGGACAAAGCAAACAAAAACCAGGAAGTGCCTGCGTTTCCACTGCGAGGGGGCAAGTCTAGTGAGTGCCTGGAGACTGTGTGAAGGTATCTTCCTCTGTGTGAATCATCTTCTGCCATGCCGCGCGGGATGGACGTAGAGCGCCTCATCCTCCTTGTCCAGGAACATCCTGCGATCTGGGACACGCGCTCGGAGGCGTACCACAACCGGACGGTCAAGGAGGACGCCTGGGAGGTGGTCGCCAAGAACCTTTTCGAGCAGGAGTGGGAGAGTGCACGAACCCGGGACCGCAGTCGGTTGGGTGAGTACCAGGCATTTTCTGTCAATGCCTGTGATCCCTATAGAAGACCTGGGGCCCTGTATGTGTCTTCTGTGCATTAGCACGAGGAACTTTGGTGGAGCAGGCGCATCACCGTGTACCACGTCATTGGCAGTGCAGGGCCCATCATTTAGAAGTGAGAGGTGATAGTTCTGATGGCGTGTTATGTGTTTTTTTAATCCAACAGTCCAAGATATCAAAACACGGTGGCGGAGCTGCCGTGACCAATTTCGGAGAGAAATGGGTGAAAGGGGACGCAGCGGGGATGGCGCATCTTGCAAGCGACCCTATATGTATACCAAGCAGCTGATGTTCTTGAAGGACATCATGGAGATGCGCACGTAAGAGTTTCTGCCTTTGCATGTGTCTAATGTGTGTTTGCCCATGTCCTGTTTGCCAACGTGTTGGTGTGGGCATTGTTCAATATTCTGTTCTAACGTTATTTTCTCCTTCTAGAACCACCGACAATTTGGAGGACACCGCAGAGGAGACAGACGTTGGCGAGTCTCTGCCAGAACCTCCTGCTGCCAATGTCCTGCCGCCCAGCCCAGAGCCGACACCCCAGGAGCCCGCCCCTGGGCAGTCTGCAGGGGCCGTCGCCTCTCCAGCAGAGGAGCGCCCCGTGCGTGCCCGCACTCGCCGTGCCCGTGCTCAACAGGCCTCCACAGCTGGCCAGGTAGATACCCGTGTCCTGGAGTATCTAAGGCGAGCCGCTGATGAGGACGGGAACGACGCCTTTGGCCGAAGCATTGTTCCCCTCCTCCGGCTGGTCCCCATGGACCGCATGGGCCGTCTGCAGGCGTCGATCGTAACATTGATCGACACTTCCAGACCGCCCCACAATCCTAACGTGTGCTTCACGGCCATAGAACAGTGGCGCAGTTCAGCCATGCCGGCCACCACACCCCAGGTGCCTGGCCCATTCCACCCAGCCCCCCAGATGCCACGCCCGCATCCGTACATGCGCCCTATGGCTCCCCACTTCGCTGGGCCAACATACCACCCCCAACATCAGCACCACTATGCTGGCGAGGAACAACCTACACAGCTCCAGGTCCAGCATAGTGGTGCTGAAATGCAGGCGTATTCGTCCCCGGGCCACCAGTACCAACACCTCTGAGTGTGTTGGTGGCATGGTGGCATGATTTTTGGACGCCATAGTTGGGTGTCGTGCAGGGCTGCCAACTTGCCGTTCTTTTGTTTGTTGGATGTGTATTATTATACACCATGTTGGTGTTTTTGTTTTGATGCGAAATCTGCGTGTTTTTTTTTTATTGAGCTTTTTTCCTTTTAAATTTTCTGTGCATTTACAAGAAACAAGGTATGACATTGCCCATACCCTGTTGAAATGACATATTTATACATATCATTACATGTATTAAAACTCACAATCAATTACATTGGAAATGCAGTATGCCTTCAAATGCAGATTATACAATAAACTTGTTAACCTTTAACCCAACAACTGTGGTATTCCAATTAGTATCTTGTCTCACTCTTCTTCTCCTATCCCTGTTCATGTCTCTATCCTATGTGCTTCTGTCTAATGCCTTGGCATTGTAACCTTCAGATTCCCCAAGGTCCCCTTAATGTCTTCGGAAAGGTACCATTTAGTGTGCTGGAAACCCTCCATCATTTTTTCTATATCTGTGACAGACATTTGTACCAAGAACTGTTTCCATTTTTTGAAGAATTTTGCCGTTTTTCGCTCTTTGTGTAACAAGGCCTCATTCCTATCTGAATATAGGTATTTTTGTAGTTGTTGAATTAGTTGTTCCAGTGTCGGCGCATTAGTTTCCAGCCAATTTTTCAGAATACACCTTTTGGCTATAAGTATTATTATGTGTACTAGCGGAGGTATGTGTTGCAAGGCCCCTTCCACTTCAGTGTCTACTGACGCTGATGAATGAAATAACAGAAGTGTAGGATTCAGTGGTATAGATTCTTCCCAGAGCTTCCTAATGTATCTTAGTATTTCTAACCAATATCCCTGAGTGGCAGAACACAACCAAATACCATGGTATAGATCCGTGTGTGGCTGGGCACACTTTGGTCAGGAATGTAACCGATCTGGTTCTCTGGCGCTTGGCGGTATGTTAAAAGCATAAATGGCTGCATGTATCAGCCTGAATTGCGTCTCTCTCCACACTTCATTTATAACATGCTTCCTCACTGTTTTCCACCCCTCTAGTATTTGCTCATTTATCTCTGGTGTTTTAAAAATACGTCTCCAGTATGGAAATTGATTTTTTTTCCCTACTTGCACATAAATATCTTTCATTGTCTGATATAATATCGATAGAGACTTCCTATGTGGATCTTCTCCCACTAGTGTGTCAAATGGATTATCAACAATTTCCTTTTCTAAGTTTCCCACCAGCTTTGTACAGAACGTTCTAACCTGCATATATTGCAGAAAATGCGTTTGTGGAATCCCATATTCACTGCCCAATTCTAGCAACGTCTTCAATCTCGGCTCCGTCGCATGCAGCAGATGTTTCACTGCGGCTACCCCATTTTGCTTCCATGTCCTAAATAGGCTACTGGACATCCCTGCCGGGAATTGTATATGCGACCATAGAGGTAAGTATTTCGACAATTGAAAAGAGAGACCCTGCTTTTTGTTCACCTCTTTCCAGCACATTATAGTGTCACGTAATATAACTGAAGATTTAACACTGTGCGGGAGATTTGCAAGTTTTGTGTGCAATAAAGCTCGTAGATCCCATTTTCCTGCCAGTGCTGATTCTAAGTCGTGATTGGAGTAGTGGTTTGTCTTATGTATCCAGTCCAGGACATGTCGGAAAAGACTAGCGATGTTGTATCCCCTCAAGTGTGGTATGTTCACTCCCCCCTGCCAATGGTATCCCTGCAATTTTAGCAACGATATTCTGGGGCGCTTATTTAACCATATGAATTTTGTTACGTCGGAATTAAAGGCATTGACATCCTTATGTTTCAGCAGAATTGGCAGTGTTTGCAATGGATACAACAGCCTCGCAAAGGATATCATTTTGACTAGATGGCATCTACCGAACATGGAGAGCGGCAATGTCTTCCATCTCTGTAGTTCTAGCTTTATTTTGTGGAAGATGGGTTCATAATTAAGGCGATATAAGGTTCCCGGGGTCCGCCCTATCCGTATCCCCAAATATGTTATCTGTGATTTCGCAATTTTTATACCCAGTTGCTGGAGGTGTCCGTCTGCTGCGTGGTTATATTGTGTTAAACCTAATAGTTCGCTCTTGAGTGGGTTAATTCTTAGGCCTGCATATTGCCCAAATTCCTGAATCACTTCAAAGACTTTAGGCAGATGACTGGACGGGTGAGACAGGAACAGCAGAACATCATCTGCAAAAACCGCAGTTTTAACCTCCACTCCTCCCACTTGAACACCAGTATATATATGCCCATGTTCCAAGACCTGTATCAATGGCTCTAATGCTAGATCAAATAGGAGCGGCGACAATGGGCACCCCTGTCTGGTGCCTTTATGCAATTTAAAAGTGGCTGATCTAATGCCGGGCGTGCAGACCGCAGCCGTGGGGTTGTCATATAGTGTTTTCAGGTAGACCCTAAAAGCCCCTTGTATGTTGAATTTATCTAGGACCATGTCTAGCCACCGCCACTCGACATTATCGAACGCTTTCTCAGCATCCAGCAATACCAACGCTGATTGGCTGTGTGACTCTGACTGTGCTACTATCCTGTCCATGACTCCCAGAACTTTTCTGATGTTCGTGACTGCCGATCTACCCTTAATAAACCCCACTTGTGATTTCCCCACCAAGAGAGGCATCAGCTGGGCTAGCCTGGCTGCCATTATTTTGGAGACCAGTTTGAGGTCTTGATTTATTAAGGATATAGGTCTGTATGAGCCCGGTAGTAACAGATCTTTTCCCGCCTTGGGTAGTACCTTTATGTACGCTGTATTTGCTGCTGCTGGAATGGCCCCACCCTGTAATAGTGAATTGAAGTATGCTAATAGCGTCGGGGTTATTTGTTCTTGCAATATTTTATAAAATTCCGCCGGGTAACCATCCGGTCCCGGCGCCTTCCCAGTTGGTAGTGATTTTATAGTCTGTTGCAACTCTTCCAATGTTATTGGTGCATTCAATTCCGCTAATTGTTCCTGGTCTAAAGTAGGCATGGTGAGGTTGGTTAAAAACTGACTGCCCTGCGTGTCTCCAGGTACCTTTGTGGATGCATATAACTGTTGATAGAAAGCCTGTAACACAGCATTCCTTTTTTCAGGATCAGTGTGAATTCTACCCTCGTGGTCCCTTAATTTGGTGATATGTGTAAAGGATCTGCCAGGCACAGCTTCGGGGTTAACTCCCAGAACTAATCAGTCAGCACCTGAGAATACATCCCTGAGACTGACTCCTGCTTCCACCATTCAGGCTGGCAGGCTTAGGAGTGGGAGAACCTATCGTAACCTGGCCAGACTCAGCTAGCTCCCGCCCTTGGTCTATTTAAGCCTGCACTTCCTGTCCCTCGGTGCTTGTGATTCTTTCCTTGTGGTTTCCTGGCCCAGCTACAGCTCCTGCTATTTTTGATCCTGCTCCATACAGACCCTGGCTTACCGACTACTCTTCTGATTTTCGTTTTGTACCTCGCACACTCCTGGCTTGACTCGGCTCGTTCACCACTCTGGTTGCTCACGGTGTTGCCGTGGGCAACGGCCCCTTTTTCTTGCTTGTGTTCCTTTGTATGTTTGTCGTGTTTGTCGTGCACTTACTGAGCGCAGGGACCGCCGCCCAGTTGTACCCCGTCGCCTAGGGCGGGTCGTTGCAAGTAGGCAGGGACAGAGTGGCGGGTAGATTAGGGCTCACTTGTCCATCTCCCTACCCCCTGCCATTACATAATCACAAGCCCATACCTAGTCTACCCCTGGTCCCTGACACCACTATGGATCCCCGTGAGACCCTGGCTCAGCAAATGCAGGGTCTCTCCCTACAGGTCCAGGCCCTGGCTCAGAGGGTCAACCAGCCTGATGCTACCCTGGTAGTTCCCCTCACCGCACCCCTTGAACCCCACCTCAAGTTGCCCGACCGGTTCTCAGGGGACCGGAGGGCTTTTCTCTCCTTTCGGGAGAGTTGTAGGCATTACTTTCGTTTAAAGCCTCATTCCTCAGGTTCTGAGAGCCAGCGGGTGGGTATAATTATGTCCCGGCTCCAGGAAGGGCCCCAAGAGTGGGCCTTCTCCTTGGCTCCTGACGCCCCTGAACTTTCCTCCGTTGATTGTTTCTTTTCTGCTCTCGGACTTATTTATGACGAGACGGACAGGACTGCCTTTGCCGAGAGTCAGCTGGTGACCTTACGTCAGGGTAAGAGACCTGTTGAGGAGTATTGCTCTGACTTTCGGAAGTGGTGCGTAGCTTCTCGGTGGAATGACCCTGCCTTAAGGTGCCAGTTTAGGTTGGGTTTGTCGAATGCCCTGAAAGACCTGCTAGTTAGCTATCCCTCTTCTGACTCCCTAGACCAGGTTATGGCTTTAGCGGTACGACTTGACCGACGTCTCAGGGAACGACAACGTGAACGTTTATGTGTTTTCTCCTCCGACTCCCCCATGATGCCTCCCGAAGCTCCGTTGCTTCGTTCCTCCCCGAAAGATTCAGAGATACCTATGCAACTCGGGGCCTCCGTGTCCCCCCAACAACGTAGAGAATTCCGCAGGAAGAATGGTCTCTGCTTCTACTGTGGGGACGACAAGCATCAAGTGAACAACTGTCCTAAGCGTAAGATTGCAGCCAGAGAACTTCCGCGTCTAAGTGATCATCGGGGAGGTCACTTGGGCGCACAGGTATTTCCCGTAAATATGAAACGTACTAAGATCTTGCTTCCCTTTCAGGTCTCTTTTGATGGTAGGTCTGCTACCGGCAGTGCCTTCGTGGATTCAGGGTCCTCTACTAATATCATGTCTGTGGAATTTGCTATGTCCCTTGCTATGCCTCTGATTGATTTGCCTAAACCTGTCCCGGTAGTGGGTATCGACTCCACTCCTCTTGCTAATGGTTATTTTACACAGCATACCCCTGTTTTTGAACTCCTTGTTGGCTCCATGCATTTGGAGCAATGCTCTGTACTGTTGATGCAGGGATTATCGTACGATTTGGTTCTAGGTCTTCCCTGGTTGCAGTTGCATAATCCCACGTTTGACTGGAATACTGGGGAGCTAACCAAATGGGGTAATGAATGTTGTACGTCATGTTTTTCTGTTAATTCTATTTCTCCCCCTAAGGAGGCGAATACGCTACCCGAGTTTGTTCAGGACTTCGCTGATGTTTTCTCTAGGGAGGCCTCCGAAGTGTTACCTCCTCATAGAGAATACGATTGCGCTATCAAATTGGTACCAGGAGCTAAGCTTCCTAAGGGTAGGATATTTAATCTTTCTTGTCCCGAACGTGAAGCTATGAGAGTGTATATCCAGGAATGCCTGGCCAAGGGTTACATTCGTCCCTCTTCTTCTCCGGTAGGTGCTGGCTTCTTCTTCGTGGGGAAGAAGGATGGTGGTCTTAGGCCATACATTGACTACCGTAGCCTGAATAAGGTCACGGTAAGGAACCAGTATCCCCTTCCTTTGATTCCTGATCTCTTTAATCAGGTTCAGGGGGCCCAATGGTTTTCTAAATTGGATCTACGGGGGGCGTATAACCTTATTCGCATCAAAGAGGGGGATGAGTGGAAGACTGCGTTTATCACGCCCAAAGGCCATTTCGAATACCTAGTCATGCCCTTTGGGTTGTGTAATGCCCCTGCGGTCTTCCAGAATTTCATAAATGAGATTTTGAGAAATTACCTGGGGGTTTTTCTGGTAGTGTACCTTGATGACATACTGGTGTTTTCCAAGGACTGGTCCTCCCACATTGAGCATGTCAGGAAGGTGCTCCAGGTCCTTCGGGAAAACAAACTGTTTGCCAAAACCGAAAAATGTGTGTTTGGGGTACAGGAGATTCCATTTTTGGGTCAAATCCTCACTCCTCATGAATTCCGCATGGACCCCGCCAAGGTTCAGGCTGTGGCGGAATGGGTCCAACCTGCCTCCCTGAAGGCGTTACAGTGTTTTTTGGGGTTCGCTAATTATTACAGGAGATTTATTGCTAACTTCTCGGTCATCGCTAAGCCCCTTACGGACCTCACTCGCAAAGGTGCTGATCTCCTTCACTGGCCTCCTGAGGCTGTCCAGGCTTTTGAGGTCCTTAAGAAGTGCTTTGTCTCGGCCCCGGTGCTGGTTCAGCCCAACCAAATGGAGCCATTTATCTTGGAAGTTGACGCATCTGAGGTGGGAGTGGGGGCTGTCTTGTCCCAGGGTACCAGGTCCCTCACCCATCTCCGCCCCTGTGCCTACTTCTCCAGGAAGTTTTCGCCAACTGAAAGTAACTATGATATTGGCAACCGCGAACTCTTAGCCATTAAATGGGCATTTGAAGAGTGGCGCCACTTCCTGGAGGGGGCTAGGCACCAGGTAACGGTCCTTACCGACCACAAGAATCTGGTTTTCTTAGAATCCGCCCGGAGGCTAAACCCGAGACAAGCTCGATGGGTGTTATTTTTTACCAGATTCAATTTTTTGGTTACCTATAGGGCTGGGTCTAAAAATATTAAGGCTGATGCACTGTCGCGTAGCTTCATGGCCAGCCCTCCTTCGGAGGAAGATCCTGCTTGTATTTTGCCTCCAGGTATAATCGTTTCCTCGATCGATTCTGATTTAGTCTCTGATATTGCTGCTGATCAAGGTGCAGCTCCCGGGAACCTTCCTGAGAACAAGCTGTTTGTTCCCCTGCAATTCCGGCTAAGGGTACTTAGGGAAAATCATGACTCCGCACTATCTGGCCATCCAGGCATCCTGGGTACCAAACACCTCATTACCAGAAATTATTGGTGGCCTGGGTTGCCTAAAGACGTTAAGGCCTACGTCGCCGCTTGTGAGGTTTGTGCTAGGTCCAAGACTCCCAGGTCCCGACCAGCGGGCTTACTGCGTTCGTTGCCCATTCCCCAGAGACCTTGGACACATATCTCCATGGATTTTATCACCGATTTGCCTCCATCCCAAGGCAAGTCGGTGGTGTGGGTGGTGGTGGACCGCTTCAGTAAGATGTGCCACTTTGTGCCCCTGAAGAAACTACCCAATGCAAAAACGTTGGCTACCTTGTTTGTCAAACACATCCTGCGTCTCCATGGGGTCCCTGTCAATATTGTTTCGGACAGAGGGGTACAATTTGTTTCATTGTTTTGGAGAGCCTTCTGTATGAAGTTGGGGATTGATCTGTCCTTCTCCTCTGCCTTCCATCCTGAAACCAAAGGTCAAACGGAGAGGACTAATCAATCTCTAGAACAATACTTAAGGTGTTTTGTCTCTGACTGTCAATATGATTGGGTCTCTTTCATTCCCCTCGCCGAATTTTCCCTTAATAACCGGGTCAGTAACTCGTCAGGGGTCTCTCCTTTTTTTTGTAATTTTGGGTTTAATCCACGGTTCTCCTCCGTTTCTCCTGGTAGTTCCAACAATCCCGAGGTAGAGGTCGTTCATCGGGAACTGTGCACAGTCTGGGCCCAGGTTCAGAAAAACCTAGAGGTGTCCCAGAGCGTACAAAAAACTCAGGCTGATAAAAAACGTTCTGCTAACCCCCTGTTTATGGTCGGGGATCTGGTGTGGTTGTCGTCTAGGAACTTGCATCTCAAGGTTCCGTCCAAGAAGTTTGCTCCCCGGTTTATTGGGCCGTATAAGGTCATTGAGGTCCTCAATCCTGTCTCCTTCCGGCTGGAGTTACCCCCGTCTTTTCGGATACACGACGTGTTTCATGCCTCCCTCCTCAAACGCTGCTCCCCGTCCTTGGCTCCCTCGAGGAGACCTCCTGTTCCCATCCTCACCCCTGAGGGGGTGGAATTCGAGGTGGCCAGGATTGTGGACAGCAAGATGGTCCAAGGCTCCCTCCAGTACCTGGTCCATTGGAGAGGATACGGGCCCGAGGAGAGGACTTGGGTACCCGCCCGGGATGTTCACGCTGGGGTATTGGTCAGGAGGTTCCACCTGCGTTTCCCCAGTAAGCCAGGTCCACTTAGAAAGGGTCCGGTGGCCCCTCATAAAAGGGGGGGTACTGTAAAGGATCTGCCAGGCACAGCTTCGGGGTTAACTCCCAGAACTAATCAGTCAGCACCTGAGAATACATCCCTGAGACTGACTCCTGCTTCCACCATTCAGGCTGGCAGGCTTAGGAGTGGGAGAACCTATCGTAACCTGGCCAGACTCAGCTAGCTCCCGCCCTCGGTCTATTTAAGCCTGCACTTCCTGTCCCTCAGTGCTTGTGATTCTTTCCTTGTGGTTTCCTGGCCCAGCTACAGCTCCTGCTATTTTTGATCCTGCTCCATACAGACCCTGGCTTACCGACTACTCTTCTGCTTTTCGTTTTGTACCTCGCACACTCCTGGCTTGACTTGGCTCGTTCACCACTCTGGTTGCTCACGGTGTTGCCGTGGGCAACGGCCCCTTTTTCTTGCTTGTGTTCCTTTGTATGTTTGTCGTGTTTGTCGTGCACTTACTGAGCGCAGGGACCGCCGCCCAGTTGTACCCCGTCGCCTAGGGCGGGTCGTTGCAAGTAGGCAGGGACAGAGTGGCGGGTAGATTAGGGCTCACTTGTCCGTCTCCCTACCCCCTGCCATTACAATATGTGTGTGCGGTCTAAACCCTCTAGACATCCCTGCCAGCATCCTTCCAGCTTTGTTTCCAAAACGAAAAAGTTTAGCTTCATAAAGTGATCTCCCAAACTTCTCCTTATTGTCCAACCATGTTTCAAAGTGTCCCCTGGCCTCTATCCATTTAAGTTTTTTTATCCGTGACTGGGTTGGCTAGAAAGGCAGAATATGCCATTCTAAGGCTGTCACTACACTCCCTAAATTTCTGTTGTGTTTGCTTTTTCCTATACGTGACGTGTGAGATGAGCCTCCCTCTCAAGACAGCTTTAGCCGTTTCCCAAAATAGCGTCTGATTTTCAGTGTGTTCCGCATTATCCGTCGCGTATTCTAGCCACCACCCCCTGATCAGCTGTTGAAAGTCATCCTCTTCTGCTACGTGGGCCGGGAATTTCCACTGAACAAATTCTCCCCTGGGATGTGCATCTGTCAGTACCAGTCGCACTGGTGCATGATCAGATATGATCATGTCCGTGATGTCTACCTGCTCTACACGTTGTAAGAGCTGTCGGCTTAAGAAAATGTAATCTAATCTAGACCAGGATTTATGATATGGGGAGTAATATGTGTATTCCCTATCGTCAGGATGCCTATACCTCCAGCTATCCGTTATTTGCGTGGCTTGTGAGAATTCCGGCAGAATGCCATCTGTAGCGAGCATCGACGTCTGCGCACTTCTCTTCCTGTCTTCCTCTATACAACTTACTGAATTAAAGTCCCCCCCCCCACTAACTTCAGTGCACAAGTGTCCGCTAGTAGTGTAGTTTGCAGGTTCTGAAAGTAAGCGCGGTTATTTGTGTTGGGCGCATAGATGCTATATACACTAAACTCCCCCAATTGCGTGTCTAGTAGGATTTGTATCATGCGCCCCTCCGAGTCTGCATGTTTCGATCGCAATGTGGCAGCAAAGTTTTTATTTACTAAAATCAGCACCCCATTTTTTTTCTTAATTGCTGGAGAACCATAAACCTGTCCCACCCAGAATTTGCGCATCCTACAAAAATCTCTTTCCTCTAGGTGCATTTCCTGGAGTAAGGCCAGATCCGCCTTTAGTTTTCCAAGATGTCGTAGGACCATTGACCGCTTGTGTGGGGATAAGAGCCCCTTAACATTCCACGTCACTACTCTCATAAAGGACTTTTATGGTATGTGTCTGTGATAGTGGACAATATTCCCTTATCCCATATGTGATGTTGTATTGTGATAGGACATAGCTGAGGGATCTGAGCTCCCCATATTGTGAATCAATTAGCTTAACACGACTACCACTCAACCTTAACACCCAACTGTTAACCAACAATTTAACTCCCCCCGTTGCCCTTGGAGAAACCCATTTCTCCTTTTCAGTATTACTCAGGACTTCTCTTTTTTCTGCCATGTGATTTCCTCTAACCTACTCTTGGGCTTGTCCTAAGCAGCATAACACGTTTAATAGAGATTACCATCACATCACCTGGCTACATGCTAGTACATATGTCTATTCTACACTGGCAACCGCAGTTTAGTTCAAAATAACATTTGGTATCACATATATTCCCTGTCAGGCAAAATAAAACATTTGTAAAGTCCACCATCTGCAGTACTCACGACTCCCGTCACTCGAGTACTCAACCAGCGTCTGGTTTTGGGTGGTTCCTATCCGTGTCGTGGGGTCTGCGGCGGTCTTCGTTCTTTTGGTGGCTGACCCTTCAGTTGCGATACATTCTGCTGTGCATTCCCTCTTGTAGAGGTTTCATCTGCTTCAGTGGACCCTGGAACAATGAGCAAGTCCCTGTATACGGCCTCTGCTTCCTGATGATCTGTGTAAACTTGTAGTGTGCCGCTTGGAGTCGTTACCCTCAAAATCGCCGGATATTGTAGTTGAAACTTCATGCCTTGCTTGTGAAACGCTGTGCAGATTCTACTAAATAACTTGCGCTTCTTTGATACTTCCGCTGAATAGTCGCCAAACAACATGATTGTGATTCCATTTAATTTCAGCGGGCCCTTTCTGTTCTTGTATAGTCACAGTAGCGTTTCTTTGTCGGAGTAGTCTAGGTAGCGGACTATGACTTGTCGGGCTCTCTGCGGCTGCCCTTGGAGCTGAGTCGACTTCTGTCTGTCAGGTCCCACTCTGTGTGCTCTTTCCACTTTGCATGGACTTTCCATGTTCAGTATCTTCGGTAGGTCATATTCACAGATGCGTTTCAATTGCGTGGCCGGCACTGACTCAGGTATCCCTACCACACGTACGTTGTTTCGTCTCGATCTGTTCTCCAGGTCATCTATTTTGGCAAGCATCTTTTGTTTTTCGACTACCAGCTCCTGCAGTGTGCCATGTGTGTCTGCTGCATCGTCCTCTAACATCGAGATTCTCTGCTCTGCTTCATCCAGCCGCTTGCCGTGTTGTACAACATCGCTCTGCAACGCCTTCAGGGAGGCCGATATGGTAGCAGCCAGGGTGTCCTGTATGTCAGGGGTGATGAGCTTGGCTACTTCCCTGGCCAGCTTTCTGTAGTTTATCGTCGTCGAGGTCCCCTCCCCCCCATCCTCGTCCGACATTGAATCTTCTTGGCCTGAGGACGGACGACTCGCTGCCTGTTTGTCTTTCCGCGTGATCGGCGCCATTTTGCTCGGTAAGTAGTTAATGCACAATGCCCTTCTTTTTGTGTGCGCCTCTGCTGGACCAGCGTCTGTTTTTTCTTGCTGTCGGAGCTGCCGCCGTGCGCGCTCTGGGCTGTATTCAGGCACAAGATGGCGCAGCCTCCCTCTCTCCCTGTGCTGCCCCGGGGTTTTTTGGCGCCAAAACGCTTTGACCGCGGTACCCTGATCCAGCTACCGTTCCCGGTCCTTATCCTGTCGGGTTTCCTTATTTTATCGCCTCTGGTGCTGTGCAGGCAGTGTATCACTGCGTCTCCCCACCCGTTTACTGGATCGCTCCACGGGCTCTACGGTAAGCACCGGGATGCTATTTTCAATATAGGGGTATTCGGTACTCGCCCTTTGTAGTCTGTACGGTTGCTGGCTGCACTTCCCGGTCTCAGTGGCGTGTTTGCTGGCTATGGCAGTCGATTTGTTGTCTCGTAAGTCTGGAGAGCTCTTTTCCACCCTCCTCACATGGCAGCGCCGGAACCGAAAGTCGTCAAATCTGCGTGTTTTGGCAAAACACAGTAGTAAAAAAATTTCATGTTTAATGGTTGGATTTCGTGTTGTTATTCATTGATACCACACAACACAAGGTTTGGGACACATTTCCTTTGCCTAGACTCTCACACACTTCTGGGCTTTTGGTCCAATGCATACACACGTGATATGAGGTTTTAGTTAAACACTCGTGGTTTGATATGGTTAGCAAGAGGTGCGGACGTTTAGGTGCTGTCATGGGCCCCGAGGCAAACTATGTCCACTAGCAATAGGACTTTCCAAACTTTAGCCCACACAAGATTCTAACTCTAGAAAGAGGGTTGCCAACTTTCGAAAGTCCGGCTTAAACCCCGAAAGATGTAAGCTCGCAACCCGCCTCAAGGCTCCTCTTGTTTTGAAAGTCTCTAACCCAACACCATCCACGAAAAACAACAAAAACACAGGCCACATGTGACGTGAGGAGGGAAGCAGACAAACAACAGAGAACCCTTCAAAGTTCCTCACGCACCCACGGTGCGGCTCAAGATCGACACTCAAAATATGCCGCCAAAGTATCCCTCATGCGAGGTCAGGATGAGAGAGATCGGCCGAGAGGAGTAACCGGGACAGTGAGGCAGCTGCCGGAATGTGTAAGGATATATTGTGCATCAAAGGTAGCATCATTAATGCAGCAGAAGTTATGCAGACCGACACACAGTTCGATAACGCGTGTCACATTCTGCATGGACAATTGCATTGTCGTCAGAAAGACACGCCACCTGCTGGACATAATGCCAAAGGCACATTCCACACATGGACGAGCTCGGCAGAGGCCGAGATTAAGGTGCTAAACCTGCTTCTACAAGCAAGCAGGGGTTGGGCTAGCTGGCAGATTTGTAGGCAGGCTTGCCAGGATTCTCAGCAGCGTTTTTTACGTGCGTAGCAAACGCTAGTCGTGCGCGCGTATAAAACGCAACAACGCTACGAATACGCAGGCAAAACGCTATGCCAACGCGCGCAAAACGCAGCGTTTTTTGCGCGCGCAAAACGCTCACGCTCGTGTAAACGAGGCCTCAGTGTGAGGTTTTCATGGAAAACACAAAATTTTCTGGGTGACCCCAAACTTTTGAACGGTAGTGTATATTACTAACTGTTTTTGTTTTGCAGGTTCCTCTGGCCCATTTGGACTACGTCGTAGATTCGTTGGACTACTTCAATGATCTAAATTTTTTTTAAATAAAATGGTTAACAACAGTTGTGTGGGAGAGTTTCTATTTCAATAAAAAAAAAAAAATCTTAGGGTGTATTTACACAGTGCAGTTTTTGCTGCGTTTCCGCATTTTCTGTTAAAAACGCATGTGTTTTTCAATGTGGTTTTTGGCCACGTGGGAAAAACGTGCCAAAACCGCACTGTGTGAATAGGAGTTATTTGCAGGCAGAAAAAACTGCCTCAGAATTCTTTCAGGCCACTGAAATCAGTGCGGGGCTATTTCGGGGGTTTTATGGCATTGATTCCGACGTGGTTTCCACATCAAATTGAACGCCAAAAACTCTGTGTGATCAGGGAGTTATGTCTCTGTTTTTTTATACTTTATTAGCGCTAAGGCGGGGCTTACTATTAGCCAGTAAAAAGGCCAGGGGTATCGGGAAGAGCCGGGTACAATCCAGTACCCAACCATCTGTAGTGATGGTCATGCACTGGGGCGGTCGCATACTGGTATTATTCGGCTCGGAAGGGCCAAAGACAGTGGCCCTTCCCACCCTAGCAATGCTACGCTGCGGTTGTTTTATTGTATCTGGCTGATTAAAAAAATTAGGGGGACCCCACATCGTTTTTGTCAATTATTTATTGATTTTTAAAAAACAACAACAATGTGGTGCCATTTTCATAACCAGCCCTACATATTCATAATTGCCCCCTATCGGCAGGTCACAGTATTACAGCCTTCTCCAAATCACTTGAATGGGAGAAGGCTGTAATACTGTGAACCGCCGCTGCACGGCGATTCACAGTAGGAGCAAGGTATGAAGAAGCAGTGGCATATGAGCGACACTGAGCCTTCAAAACAGCTGATCGGCAGCATTGAAGCATCAGCAACGCTAGTACGCCGCTGCTTCTTCAAAGCCGCTAATCAGCTGTTTTTAAGGAAACAGCGGCTCGGTAGCTGCTGCTCCTTCATTCCTTGCTCCTACTGTGAATCTCCATGTAGTGGTGGTTTACAATATTACAAGCCTTCTCCCCTTCACTTGAATGGGAGAAGGCTGTAATAATATGAACCGCCGCCACACGGCGATTCACAGTAGGAGCGGGGGCTGAAGAGTGCTGCGGTGTATTAGTGCCGCTGTTCCTTCAAAACATGAGTTGCTGGGCGGTTCTGCATTCACCAGCAGGACGGGCCTGGCAATTCATTTGAATTAGTGGCAGCTCCTGCAATGACTGCAGAGGCTGCCGCTCTTCAATAAAATGGCGCCTCCTCCCTCTTTAATCTAGGGTCACTGTGTACTGCGCATGCACAGAGCATGTGCAGTTTACAGTTAGAAGGGCACCAGCATAGGAGATAGGGTCAGCTCCCGTCCCTAGTCTCTTATGCTATGGGTATGCTGTATATTACCTGTGTATGTGTATGTGTAGAGACACATACAGAGGTACTAAAAAAGATGTCTTCAGTTCTTTTAGCGGAAACAATAGTGTAGTCAACTATGCTATCGTTTCCACACAAAAAACGGATGCCTTATGGAACTGAAACAAACGGAAACCATTTGCAATGGAAGCATTACCATTGAAATCAATGGTAATGCAAACGGATGCTTTGGTTTCCCTTTGGCTTTCCGTTCATGGGTTCCTCCGACAGAAAGCTGCAACGAAACCCATGAACAGAAACCAATGCCGATGTGAACAGGTCCTTAGGGAACACATTAAAATAATAAAGAAAAATAGGCCCGTAGCTTAAAACACATCAAATAAAAATAAAAATGTTGCGACACCTTTCCTTTAACTAGTAGAGTAAAAACATATAGACCTGCATTCCTGCTATATCAGTTGGCTTAACTCAAGCCTCATCAGCCATTTTTCAAGCAAGCAATGTGTTCTGTACACACAAGGACTTCTGGTATTAATCCGTGCTGAATATGTATGAATTAGATCTGCTGAATCATCTCTTCCTTCAGTATATCACAATATATGATCATATTAATAGTTCCTTTATGCATTCTACAGAACGGATGGTACTCTTTGTTGGAAACGATCAATGATCACAGGTTATATTTCAGAAGCTTGTGATTTTATTCATAGTGACAGGAGCTATTCATCATTTCCGCACGTAGATTCTGGTGTTATGACTCATACTGCTCTGGATCTTACATTTTTCCTTCTACTAAACTACAAAATTTTTCTATTTTTGAATTTACAGGTATATCATAGACCTCAATAGCAAATTATACCAAATTGCCCATTTTTTTTAAGTAGAAAACTATCAAACTTCCACTATCAAAATAATAAGAGTCTTGTGACAAACATATTGTTATATACTGTATATAGTACTAAAAATAATAATTAAATGCCTCCCTCTTGTTTATTTAAATTCCAGTCTAAAAAGCCATTCAAAACAATCATTCATTTTTTTTTTTCAGTCTTGGAAAAAAAGAGTAAAATATTTAATCATCGGAAATGAAAGACAAAAGCCTCCAACAGTAAATATTATAGGAAGATAACAAGAGTTTGCGAAACGTATTAGTTCCAAAAAATTATTCATTGATATAGCGATAATGGGACAAAAAAACATGCAAGACTTTGTAGGCTACCATAACATTATGACTGGTAGGGGTCTTATCTCTGGGACCCCACCAATCATGAGAAAAAAGGCTTATTCCAGTTTATTACATGCACAACAATGTGGCCAGGAGCAAAACTGTGCAAGCAAAATCTGTAACTAATCCTTTAATCTGAGGTATTGATGGGAGGTCCTGGCAGTTGGACCCCCGCTGGTCAGTAAGTGATGGCAAATCCAAGAAATATGCCATTACTATTTCCTTTAAAGTCACCATCAAACAGGGGTGCAGCTAGCGGGGCTGAGGGACATAGGTGCCAGGGGCCTGGGTGTTCAGGCTATTTAGAAACAGGGCTAGGGCAGCTAATTGAATCTTTGCTGGGTGAAGGAATGCCTAGCTAAGACTCTGCCATCAAATAAAGAGATAGGAGAACGTCCACTCTTACTTCAGATCTGAAAAATTCCACGTTTTATGTCTATTCCTCTTCTATGAGAAGGCAACTCAAAGCTATGGGAATAAAAGGATGCGTAGCAGACTGAAATGTGAAGTAAGGTTTATGGACTCATGTTCCACAATTTGAGAATTTGAAAAAGTAACAGAAGGATGAATGCAAGATAGGAATGGCCCACTAGAGTACCAGAGGATTATTTGGTGAGCGCGTGTACTGAGATGTTGAAGGGGCCTGGCCACAACCATATCTAGGAGGTCATGCAGAAGACAACTCCAAGTAGGGCAGCTAACTTGTTGCTGGGGTCTTTAAATTTTGGAGTAATTTACAAACTATTACGCCTTTTGACAAGAGCATATCATATATACAGAAGAGGTGAATGAAGACCTGACACACAGATTTGTTTGTATGTATTTAACTAAGGCCCCATGCACACGAACGTGCTTTTGCGGCCGCAATTCCCCTGAAAATCAATGGGAGAATTGCGGCCCCATTTATTTCTATGGGGCCATGCACACGACTGTGGTTTCCATGGTCCGTGCATGGCCCAGGAGCCTGGACCGCAGAAAGAACGGGCATGTTTTATTACGGCCGTTTTCTGCGGTCCAGGCTCATAGCAAATAATGGCTGCGGCCATGTGCACTGCCGCGATTTGCGGGCAGGTTGCAGATGACGCTATGTGGCCGGTTGACCTGTAAAGTCACGGCCGTGCACATGGCTATGGTCGTGTGCATGAGGCCTTAGTATACATCTGTATATATCTGTAGATTGATTTATCCAGAAGTCAATGTTTATCCAATAGTCAATAGTGTCTGCCTCTAGCGCCGTATGGGCCATAGTTCTTTTAGTTTATGGGTTCCATAAAAGAAATTTAGGTTTTTGCTCTTATGACCTCAGTTCAATATTTTTTCAATTCTGTACACATTAGGGTCAGTTGACACAAAGTTTTTTGGCGCTGATTTTGAAGCGGAAACCGTGTCTGAATCAGCATTAAAAAATGCCTGAAATTTCCTGCCATTTAGTTCAATGGGAGGCAGAAGCATTTTTTTCCTAGGCGGCTTTTGGCATGTCCTTTCTTGCCGCGGTTTCCGCCTCTGAATTCCTATTGAAATCAATACGAGGCAGAGAAAACTTGTGGCCCTCATTTCTGAGCGTTTTTATGGCATTTTCTTACCGCAGTCCTTGCATCAGCTTCAATGGCCACGGGCAAAAAACGCCACAAAAAAAACACGGAAAAATATGTGCAGGCAGTTTAAACTTTGCCTCAAAATTCCTGAAGGCCGATTTTTTTCTGCCTGCAAAAAACTCTGTGTGAACAAGGCCTTAGACTTTTAGAGAACATCAGCATAATGGGACTGTCCAGATAAGTATCAGTTGGTCTCTCATTCCTTTGATCGCTAGCAATGTGGTGTCCAGTGGGGGATTTATTATTACACTTATCTTCTCTTCCGCTATAAAACACGGCTTATTTTCGGCCGTTTTTCGGGCTGTAAATGGCTGAAAAACGGCCGAAAAATAGGAAGCAGAATGCCACTAAACATCTGCCCATTGATTTCAATGGTAAAAACGGTGTTCCGTTCCAACGGGCCGTTTTTTTACGCGGCCGTTTTGAAAAAAACGGCCTTGAAAAAGAAGTGCATGTCACTTCTTCAGCCATTTTTGGAGCCTTTTTCATTGACTCTATTGAAAAATAGCTCCAAAAACGGCCGTAAAAAACGCAGTGAAAAACGCGAGTTGCTAAAAAAACTTCTGAAAATCAGGAGCTGTTTTCCCTTGAAAACAGCTCTGTATTTTCAGACGTTTTTGAGTTTGCGTGTGAACATACCCTGAGATGTTGCTGACTGGTTCACTCAGGTCTTTGACCTTTGATTTACTTTGACAATTGCTGATGTCAGCAGGACTTGGTTTGGTCCTTCTCATCTGTCAGTCACTATCTCTTGTTAGTGTACATTACCAGGCTGTACACAGCACCTTAAACTGTGAGCCTGGGTTGAGTTCCCTCGTAGGCCGAGTGGAGTGTGACTGGCAAAAAACCCTTCGCATCAAAATCCTCAATATAAAGTTGAACTTTTCCGCAGCCTACCATCCCCAGTCCAATGGTCAAGTCATGAGGATCAATTAGATCATGGAGAACTACCTACGACACTTCATCTCCAGGTAGCATGATGACTGGGTGTAGCTTCTTCCTTGGGCCGAGTTCTCTTACAACAACCATACAAGCGAATCCAAAAGAACCATACCATTCTTCATTGTTTACGACCAACACCCACAAATCCCTCTCCAGGTGTCAGTTATGTCACAGGTGCCCACAGCTGATTCTGCATTTAGGGACTTCCTACAGATCTAGCAGCAAACCCGATCCTCTATTCTGCTGGCGGTCGAGCGCAAGAAGCGAAAGGCAGACACAAGGAAAAGAGAGCCTCCCCAGTTTCTTCCGGGTGCCAAGGTCTGGCTGTGCTCAAGAAATATCCGGCTGAGGGTGCCGTCATGCAAATTCGCTCCCAGGTTCCTCAGACCCTTTGAGATCCTCTGGCGGATCAACCCGGTCCCTTATAAGCTTCGGCTGCCCACTACTCTCAGAATCCCCAATTCCTTTCACGTGTCTCTTCTGAAGCCTGTGGTCCTGAACTGCTCCTCTAAGACTCCTAGCCCTGCAGTTGTCTCCAGCAGTTCTGCCGATGTATTAGAGGTCAAGGAGATCTTGAACTTCAAGAGGATAAGAGGAAAAGCCTTTTACTTGGTGGATTGGAAAGGGTTTGGCCCAGAAGGGAGGTCCTTGGAGCCAGAGGAGAACGTCAAGGCTCCTTCCCTCATTTAGAAGTTACTCCCTCGTTCTGGCCCCAAGAAGAGGGGGCGTAAGAGGGGGGAAACTGTAACGTCCGCGGTCGCAGACCGCAGACTCCTATCATCCTGCAGATGTCTTCCTCCCCAGAGATGCCAGCAGATGCAGCCGTCTTGTCCTGCAGTGACCACTAGGTTGCGCGCTCAAGCTCATTCCCGGCCTTAAAGGGCCAGAGCACACACATGTTTTAGATTTGACTGATTGCTCCCAGATCACACTGGACTATAAGAATGGCCCTACCCCTTCACTCATTGCCTGAGCATTGTTGTGTTTACCCGTGTTAGTCTTTGCAAATAGTCCCTTAGTGTTTTCCAGTTCCCAGTGTTCTCGTTCCTGCATCCCGTGCTATCTTGCTCCTGTGCCATGTTGTGTTGTATACTACGCCTGCTGTATTTCACCGCACCTGGTGTCTGCCTGCTGCCAAAGTCGCATCCGAGCCTGCCATCGCTACTGTCTGTATTGCCACAGGTACCCTTATTCGAACTATAGACTTTGTGTTACGGTGCGGGGTGTAGACCCACTGGGCCGTACCGCATAGTGGGATAGCAGCTGGCCAAACAGGTATAATGCAATGTCTATAGTTCTGAAAGGGTACCTGAGGCAATGTAGACAGTAGCGGTGGTTTCAGGCTAAGATTAGGCTCTGACAGTAGACAGACATCCGGCGGGGTGCGACACAATAGATGCAGCGGAGTGCACAACACGACTCCAACTCTTAGAGGCACGGCAGCATGGGATACAGGGTACAGGCAGCAGGAACGGGAAACACTGCGAACTGGAAAACACTAGGAGACCATTTGCAAGGACAAACTTAAGGTAACACAACAATGCTCAGGCAATGATTGAGAGGGCAGAGCTCCTTTTATAGTCCAGAGGCATTCTGGGCTAATTGCAACTATTCTGCAAATTTGCGTGTACTGGCCCTTTAAGGCCGAGCAGTGTCCGGACTAAGAAATGAGTGCTGACGTCTCCCAGGAGGGAGATGCGGCCGGGAACTCGCTCGTCCATGGCCGCGGCCGTCAAAGGGAAAGACAGGACATAGACGTCCGCGGCCATAGACGTTACAGTATCCCCCCTCTTACACCCCCTCTTCTTGGGACCAGAGCGGGAGAGAAATTTTTTCACGAGGGCAGGAGAATTGATGTTCTCCTCTGGCTCCCAGGACCTCTCCTCTGGACCAAATCCCCTCTAATCCACCAAATAAAACGTTCTTCCCCCTACTCTCTTGGTGTCCAAGATCTCCCTCACCTCAAATGTCCCCGACGAACCGCTAGGACTCACTGCGGAACTTGGAGTCTTGGAGTAGCGGTTCAGGACTACAGGTTTCAGCAGAGAGGCGTGAAAGGAGTTTGAGATCTTGAGGGTGGGAGGCAGCCGAAGCTTGTAGGAGACAGGATTTATCTGCAGCAGAATCTCGAAGGGTCCGAGGAACCTGGGAGAAAACTTGCAAGATGGCACCCTCAGCCGGATATTCTTAGAGGACAGCCAGACCTTAGTGCCTGGAAGAAACTGGGGAGGCTCTCTGTGTCCACCTTTCTCTTCATGCAGTCGACCGCCAGCAGAATAGAAAATCTGAAAATAAAGTCAGCTGCAGGCACCTAGGACATAGTGGAAACAGGAAGAGGTATTCGTGGGTGTTGGCCGTAGACAATGAAGAATGGGCTGGAGGTGGTAGTATGGTTGTTTTAGGAGAACTCAGCCCAAGGAAGCAGCTGCACCCAGTCATCATGCTGCCTGGAGATAAAGTGCCGCAGATAGTTCTCCATAATCTGATTAATCCTCTGGACTTGACCATTAGACTGGGGATGGTAGGCTGAGGAAAAGTCCAACTTCATACCAAGGAGACCGCAGAGGGCTCTCCAGAACTTTGAGGAGAACAATCCGATCCCGATCCGAGACAATATGCAGAGGCAAGCGTGCAGACGAAAGGTGTGTTGGATGAAGAGGCCGGCCAGTCGGGAAGCAGAAGGCAGACCAGTCAGTGGAACAAAATGAGCCATTTTATAGAATCGGTCCACCACCACCCAGACCGTACTGAATCCAGCAAAGGGAGGCAGGTCCGTGACAAAGTCCATAGCGATATGCTGCCGGGGAGCATCAGGCACAGGCAGCGGCTGGAGCAGACCAGCTGGTCTGGAGTGGGCAACTTTATTTGCTGCGCACACCGTGCAGGAGGAGACAAAGTCTGTGACATCTTTGGGCAGCGTGGGCCATCAGAACTGACAGGCAATTAGGTCTTTGGTCTTACGGGCACCAGCGTGACCTACCAGCTTGGAACTCTGTCCCCAGTGGAGGATTCTTCCTCTGTTTGCCAGATGCACAAATGTCCTCCTTGGAAGAATGTTTCTAACTTGCAGAGGGTTGACAGAGATGATGCAGGAAGGGTCAATTATATTCTGTGGGGCATCGGCCCTCATATTCTTGTCGGCAGGGCGGTAGTGGAGCTCAAACTGGAACAGAGCAAAGAACAGCGACCACCTGGCCTGATGAGGGTTCAGCCGTTGGGCCGTCTGGAGATAGGTGAGGTTCTTGTGATCCGTGAATACCAGGATTGGATGAGCTCCGCCCTCTAGTAGGTGTCTCCACTCCTGCAAAGCCAGCTTGATGGCCAGTAACTCCCCATCCCCAATCGAGTAGTTGCGCTCTGCGGGAGAAAAAAGCTTAGAGTAGTAGCCACATACCATAGTTTTGCCTTTGGAGCCTCTCTGGAACAGAAGTGTGCCAGCACCAACAGAGGAGGCGTCCACCTCCAATAAAAACTGTAAAGACACATCAGGATGATGGAGGATTGAGGCTGACGTGAAGGCCTTCTTTAAGCTCTTGAACGCAGCCTCCGCTTCCGGAGTCCACATCTTGCGTTCATGCTCTTTTTGGTGAGGGCAGAGATGGGAGCTGTCAGTGAGGAGAAGTTGGGGATGAAAAGCCGGTAGAAGTTGACGAATCCCAGGACAGCCTTTACCTTTTCAGGATCCATTTTGAGGCCTTGATCCGAGATGATGTAGCCCAGGAAGGGTAGAGACTTTCTCTCGAACACGCACTTCTCCAGCTTGGCATGTAGGCCATTCTCCCTTAATCGAATCAAGACTTGGCAGATATGTCTCTGATGAGTCGCTGGATCTGGGGAAAAAAATCTAAATGTCATCAAGATGCGATCAAACCGTTCAGAGATTAAAGTCAATGGGTATCTGTTCTTTACCGTGATCTGGTTGGGGCCCTGGTAGGGTCGGAGGGATCTGTTCTTCTTTTTAACAAAGAAGGTCCCGGTCCCAGCTGGGGATGAGGATTTGCATATGAAGCCCCTCTCTAAATTCTTCTTGATATAGGCAGACATCGACTGGGTCTCAGGTAAGGAGAGAGGGTATACTCTACCGCGAGGAGGAAACGTATCAGGGACCAAGTCAAAAGGACAAATCATATGCCCGGTGTGGCGGCAACGTCTCTGCCTCATTCTTGTTGAAGACATCCGAGAACTGAGAGTAACTAGAGGGCAACCCTGCAATGACTGATGCGGAGGAGGCTGAAGCGGATGGATATGCCCCAGACAGCGGTTGAGGCACTTGGGACCCCACTGGAGAACCTCTGCGGAGTTCCAATCCAGGACAGGAATGTGTAGATGGAGCCAAGGCAAACCCAGCAGCATGGGGTTGACGGCCTTGGGCAGGAAAAAAAAAGGAGATGAGCACAGAATGAAGGGCTCCCACTTGAAGCCTCAGCCGTTTGGTCACAGACAATATTGGGTCGGGCAGCGGCAGTCCATCTACTGAGGCAATGATCAACGGCTTCTCCAGTAGGGTAGTGGGCAAGTGAATAAGATCCACAAGGTCTCCGCGTATAAAATTGGCTGCAGAGCCAGAGTCCAGATAGGCAGAGGCCAGGTGGGTCCTCTCGCCAGCGAAAATAGTCACAGGGTTGGATATCTTGGAGGAGAGTTCTCTGTCAAATACTGTGTCGCCCAGGGTTGTCTCCCCAACCAATCCTAGGCATTGTAGTTTTTTGGCATCTGGGGACACAGACGTGCGAAATGGCCAGCGAGGCCACAATATAGACAAAGTCCAGAAGTGCGCCTACGCGGTTTCTCCTGGACAGATAGTCTAAGCTGATCCACTTGCATTGTGATGGATGGAGCAACAGATGAGGACAAGAGGGGTTGCTGGAAGTTGGGAGCCAACCTAGGAAGCCTTCTCTGTCGAAGAACCTCTTGGGATCTTTCTTCGAGCCCCATATAAACCCGGGTAGCAAGTAAAATTAGGTCGTCCAAGGTAGGTGGTAGATCATGAGCCAGTTCGTCCTTGATATCAGGTGATAGACCATGCCAGAAGGAAGCTAATAACGTCTCGTTGTTCCAGGACAGCTCCCCTGCCAGGATCCGGAACTGGATGGTGTACTCGCCCATTGAGGTGTCCTCCTGGCGATGGTTCAGTAGAGAAGTAGCTGCCGACGAGACTCGTTCAGGCTCCCCAAACACAGTATGGAATAACCGCAGGAAGTCTCAGGTCCCTGTCATTCCCAGATAGGTTTCGCCCATGCCAGGGCTTTGCCGGCAAGCAGAGAAACAAAGAAGACAATCCAGGGAAATGCTCTGGCGTGCAGGGTGAAGTAGATATGACACTAGTTGAGAAATCCCCTGCACGAGCTTGCGTCTAACTATAAACGAGGCCGTAGTGGCAGCGAGAACCGAGGATCAGAACTGGTGCTTACAGGAGATGTAGCTGGAGGATCAGCCGGAGAAGCTGGAACAGGAGCAGAGGAGGAAGCAGCTAGCGCCCCTAGCTGTAGTGCCATAGAGTTTACTGCCACAAGGAGTTGATCCTGTCATGTTCGCAGGTCCTGCAGGTCCGCTTGCATGGCTTGAGAAAGCGACAGGCCCTTGAATTCGCCAGCGGGGTTCATGGCCTGAGCGTACTGTCATGGTGCAGGGTGTGGACCCACTGGGCCGTACCGCTTAGCAGGATAGCAGCTGGCCAAACAGGTATAATGCAATGTCTATAGTTCTAAAAGTGTACCTGAGGCAATGTAGACAGTAGCGGTGGTTTCAGGCTAAGATGAAGCTCCGACAGTAGACAGACACCCGGCGGGGTGCGACACAATAGATGCACAACATGACTTCAACTCTTGAAAGCACAGAGGCATGGTAGCACGGGATACAGGGTACAGGCAGCAGGAACGGGGAAACACTGGGACGTGGAAAACACTAGGAGACCATTTGCAAGGACAAACTTAAGGTAACACAACAATGCTCAGGTAATGATTGAGAGGGCAGAGCTCCGTTTATAGTCCAGAGGCATTCTGGGCTAATTGCAACTATTCTGCAAATGTGTGCGTACTGGCCCTTTAAAGCTTAGCACGTGCGGGCGCGCGCACCCTGAGGGAGACAGTGTCCAGACCAGGAAGTGAGTGCCGGCGTCTCCCGCTCGTCCATGGCCGCAGCCGCCGCAGCCGTCAAACCCCCAAAAGTCCTTCTAGTCGTCCTATCATATCAGGGATCTGTGGCCTACATGAGAATATTTGTAGGTTTATTTTTACAGAAATGTGTGGAAACCTTGCCATTCCTATATCATATCTTATTATAGCTTAATGGCCTACATTTGGACGATGATATGTCCTTGGTGACATGCGACGTGGAGTCCTTACATACGTCTATATGCCATGACCACAGAGTCAAGACATTTTGTGAATATGACCAATCATGACCCGGAACTTATTTAGTCTCTTTTGGATTATGCTTTGACTCATAATTATTTCTCTTACTTACACTACCGTTCAAACGTTTAGGGTCACTTGGAAATTTCCTTATTTTTGAATGAAAAGCACAGTTTTTTTCAATGAAGATAACATTAAATGAATCAGAAATACACTCTATACATTGTTAATGTGCTAAATGACTATTCTAGCTGCAAACGTCTGGTTTTTAATGCAATATCTACATAGGTGTATAGAGGCCCATTTCCAGCAACCATCACTGCAGTGTTCTAATGGTACATTGTGTTTGCTAACTGTGTTAGAAGGCTAATGGATGATTAGAAAACACTTGAAAACCCTTGTGCAATTATGTTAGCACCGCTGTAAACAGTTTTGCTGTTTAGAGGAGCTATAAAACTGACCTTCCTTTGAGCTAGTTGAGTATCTGGAACATTACATTTGTGGGTTCGATTAAACTCTCAAAATGGCTAGAAAAAGAGAGCTTTCATGTGAAACTCGACAGTCTATTCTTGTTCTTAGAAATGAAGGCTATTCCATGCGAGAAATTGCCAAGAAACTGAAGATTTCCTACAACGGTGTGTACTACTCCCTTCAGAGGACAGCACACACAGGCCCTAACCAGAGTAGAAAGAGAAGTGGGAGGCCCCGCTGCACAACTGAGCAACAAGACAAGTACATTAGAGTGTCTCTAGTTTGAGAAATAGACGCCTCACAGGTCCTCAACCGGCAGCTTCATTAACCCCTTAAGGACGCAGCCTAGTTTGGGCCTTAAGGCTCAGAGCCCATTTTTCAAATCTGACATATTTCACTTTTTGTGGTAATAACGTCGGGATGCTTAAACCTATCCAAGCGATTCTGAGATTGTTTTCTCGTGACACATTGGGCTTCATGTTCGTGGTAAAATTTGGTCGATATATTCAGTGTTTATTGGTGAAAAATTGCAAAATTTAGAGAAAATTTTGAAAAAATAGAATTTTTCAGAATTTAAATGCATCTGCTTGTAAAACAGACGGTTATACCACCCAAAATAGTTACTAGTTCACATTTCCCATATGTCTACTTTAGATTGGCATTGTATTTTGAACATTCTTTTATTTTTCTTGGACGTTACAAGGCTTAGAACATAAACAGCAATTTCTCATATTTTTAAGAAAATTTCAAAAGCCTTTTTTTTAAGGTACCTCTTGAGTTCTGAAGTGGCTTTGAGGGGCCTATGTATTAGAAACCCTGATAAAACACCCCATTTTAAAAACTAGACCCCTCAAAGTATTCAAAACAGCATTTAGAAAGTTTTTTAGCCCTTCAGGCATTTCACAGGAATTAAAGCAAAGTGGAGGTGAAATTTGCAAATTTCATTTTTCTTGCTGAATTTCAATTTTATTAAATTTTTTTTCTGTAACACAGAAGCTTTTACCAGAGAAATACTACTAAATATGTATTGTCCAGATTCTGCAGTTTTTAGAAATGTCCCACATGTGGCTCTACTGTGCTCGTGGAATAAAACACAAGCCCTAGAAGCAAGGAAGCACCTAGTGCATTTTGATTAGAATATATTTTAGGCAGCATGCCAGGTTTGAAGAGGTGTTGAGGTGCCAAAACAGTAGGAATCCCCCAAAAGTGACCCCATTTTGGAAACTTCACCCCTCAAGGAATTCATTTATGGTTGTTGTTACCATTTTGACCACACAGTTTTTTCACAGCACGTATTTGAATTGGGCTGTGAAATGAAAAAAAATTCATTTTTTCCAATAAAATGTCATTTGTGATCAAAATTTCTTATTTTCACAGGGAACAAAATACTCCATTTTGTTGCCCAATTTGTCCTTAGTGTGGCAATACCCCATTTGTGGTGATAAACTGCCGTTTGGGACCATGGGAGGCCTCAGAATGCAAGGAGCGCTATGTGTTTGTTGGAGTCCAGATTTTGCTGGATTGGTTTTCGGGCACCATGTCACATTTGCAGAGCCTCAGAGGTATCAAAGCAATGGAAACCCACCAGAAGTGACCCCATTTTGGAAACTACACCCCTCAAGGAATACATTTATGGTTGTTGTTAGCATTTTGACCGCACATTTTTTTCACAGCACCTACTTCTATTGGGCTGTGACATTAAAAAAATGTCATTTTTCCAATAAGATGTAATTTTTTATCAAAATTTCTTATTTTCACAGAGAACAAAATACTCCATTTTGTTGCCCAATTTCTCCTGAGTGCAGCAATACCCCATTTGTGGCGATAAACTGCCGTTTGGGCCCATGGGAGGCCTCAGAAGGGAAGGAGCGCTGTGTGTTCTTTGAAGTACAGATTTTGCTGGTTTGGTTTTCGGGTGCCATGTCACATTTGCAGAGCCCCAGAGGTATCAAAACAATCGAAACCCACCAGAAGTAACCCTATTTTGGAAACTAAACCCCTCAAGGAATTCATTTATGGGTAATGTGACCATTTAGACCCCATAGTTTCTTCACAGAATTTATTTGAATTGGGCTGGGAATTAAAAAAATATATATTTTTTCCAATAATATGTCATTTTAGCTCAAAAATTCTTATTTTCACAAGAAATAAAATACTCAATTTTGTTGCCCAATTTGTCCTGAGTGCGGCAATACCCCATTTGTGGTGATAAACTGCCGTTTGGGCCCATGGGAGGGCTCAGAAGGAAAGGAGCGCTATTTGTTCTTTGGAGTCCAGATTTTGCTGGATTGGTTTTCGGGTGCCATGTCGCATTTGCAGAGCCCCAGAGGTATCAAAGCAATAGAAACCAACCACAAATGACCCCATTTTGGAAATTACACCCCTCAAGGAATTCATTTATGGGTGTTGTGACCATTTTGACCCCATAGTTTTTTCACAGAACTTATTTGAATTGGGCTGGGAATGAAAACAAAATAATTTTTTTCAAATAATATGTAGTTTTGGCTGATAATTTCTTATTTTCACAAGAAACAAAATACCCCATTCTGTTGCGCAATTTGTTCTGAGTGCCGCAATACCCCATTTGTGGTGATAAACTGCCGCTTGGGCCCATGGGAGGGCTCAGAAGGAAAGGACCACCATTTGGCCTACTGGGGATTTTCTGGTGCGAAGTCATGTATGCAGAAGCCCCTGAGGTACCAGTACAGTTGAAACCCGCAAGAAGTGACCCCGTTTTAAAAACTACACCCTTAAGGCATTCATCTAGAGGTGTAGTGAGCATTTTGACCGCAGACCTACACCCCATAAACTGTAATGTGGGTTCTCCTGGGTACGGCAATACCCTACATGTGGCTGTTATCAGTTGCCTGGGCACACAGCAGGGCTCAGAGGGGAAAGACGAGGGGGGATAAGCTGTGCGGAGTGCATCAGGGTAAGTAAAACTGGGGTAGATTAAAAATCAAGGACTGTATGATACATCTTAAAACACTTTCATATAGAGCTCTGGTTATTCGGGACACGTGTCACATTGATATATTGTGTCATCCCTTATCGCCCTCTTATAGCAGACTTTGCACCTCTTGACTTTTTCCCTTCTTGCCAGTTTGGGGAACTTCTCCTGGAAAGTGTTGCCGCCCTGGTACGATGCGTGTGGCCCCGCTTCCAGAAGTACTGGGTGCCCCCCCTTCTTGGTCCCTAAAGATTAGGTTCTTGATAATCACCTCTTGAAATTCCAGGAAAGTTCCCGTCTGGCCTGCACATCGACGTAGCACGTACGCGTTGTACAATGCCATCTGTATGATGTGCACGTCCAGCTTCTTATACCTCAACACATGGCGCTGTAGGGCTTCAGGACTTGATCTGACAAGTCCATCCCTCCCATGTACCTATTGTAGTCCAGGATGCAGTCTGGTTTGGGGGTGGCCTTTCCTTCATATATCCTAAACCTGTAGGTATACCCTGATGCACTCTTGCACAGCTTATACATCTTCACGCCATACCTTGCCCTCTTACCCGGCAGGTACTCGCGGAATTGAACCCTCCCTTTAAAATGTACCAAGGACTCATCAATAGAAATACACTTCTCGGGGGTGTATGCTTGGGAAAATCGGGCACTGAAACGGTCTAAAAGGGGTCTCCGTTTATACAAACGGTCAAAACTGGGGTCATCTCGGGGTGGGCACGGCTCATTATCAGTATAATGTAAGAAGTGAAGTATTGCCTAATTTATTTATTTTTTTAGGTTCCAGTTCAGTTCTGAAGTTGCTTTGAGGGGCCCATATATTAGAAACCCCTATCAAACACCCCGTTTTAGAAACTAGACCCCTCAAAGTATTCACAACAGCATTTAGAAAGTTTATGAACCCTTTAGGTGTTTCACGGAAATTTAAAGCAAAGTAGAGGTGAAATGTACATATTTTTTTTTGTCAGAAAATCCTCTTTATACCATTTTTTTATAACACAAAAGGATTTATCAGAGAAACGCAACTTAATACGTATTGCCCAGATTCTGCAGTTTAGAGAAATATCCCACATGTGGCCCTAGTGCGGTAATGGACTGAAGCACCGGCCTCCAAAGCAAAGGTACACCTATTGGATTTTGAGGCCTCTTTTTTATTAGGCACCATGAAGAGGTCTTGTGGTGCCCAAACATTAGAAACCCCCAAAAGTGACCATATTTTGGAAACTAGACCCCTTGAGGAATCCATTGCAGTTTTCTTGGGGTGCATGCAGCTTTTTGATCAGTTTTTATTCTATTGTTAGGTGGCGTGGTGACTAAAAAACAGCAATTCTACTGTTGTTTTTTTATTCTATTTTTTTTACAGCATTCAACGTGCATTATAAATGACATATTCACTTTATTCTGCGGGGCGATACGATTACGGCGATACCCTATGTTTATAGTTTTTTTTAATGTCTTATGGCGTTTGCACAATAAAATAAAATCATTAATTGATCTTAATCAGATAATTCAATTGAAAAAAAACATTAACATTGGGCAGTAACTAAAAGTGACGCATCCAAACTAATTTTTCTTCTTTTTATATATATATATATATATATATATATATATATATATATATACTTCACAGAATTGTCTTATCAAATAGCTGGTTCAATCCTCAGCAAAACTAAAAAACATTGTGCAATGGGAATCTACTTCCACTGAGAAGTTTCATCATTTACAAATTATAATGCTGACACATGCCTCCAATAGTCCAATGTTAAGGCACGCTGATCCAGAACTTTACATAAAGCTTAACCTCAATATTTTATATTCCAACAACATTTTTTTGAATACAGTTATCAAACAAACTAACTTTGGGATGGCATCTAGAGAACTGCTGATATCTTAATCATTGTACAAACACCAGTTCAATACCTGGGGTAAAAACTATTCCCCTGTCACTACACAACTTCTTCAGTGAAAAATTTATAGGTCGTATTCTTTGCAGTGGTGGAAGATACTGGCCAGGCTTAAGGCCACCCTGAGAACAGGTCTACACATACGGGCACATTTTCATACGTACCTACCTCGGGTAGTTGTATATTCTGCAGTCGCTGGAACGGGTAATCTGGCCGGGGTGCACTTCCCATAGGTTGCTGTTTTACCTATGTCATGCCATGCGCATATCAAGCAGGCTACTACAAACTTAGTGTTTGCATTATTGAATCCAGGGACAAGCCAGTTTGCTGATACTTGGCTGCACATACTCTTCTTGCCAGGTCCATCATCTCCTGCACTCTCAATTGGCTTACCCGATGATCCAACAAAGGTTCCTACTGCCAATAGGCTCATCATAGTGGACGATGCCAAAAGTGTGCCCAGAGTCCGGGTAAATGTTGGCTATCTTACCCTTTTTCCAGGTTACAAGACACAAAGAGCACCTCCAACTCCACTTCTTGAGATGTACAAAAGGTGAGAGTGGTTTCTGAATGATTTACCTTGTGCATCGTATCCTGTCTTTTACATACTGTATATGATATGGATGAACTATTGTTCAAAGGTAGACTCTTATTTATTCTCAAAAATAAAATTTTAATGCTATACACTTCTCCACACTCATCTGATAAACCAGAACACTTGAGAATACCACTCCCATCAGGTCCTATAGATGCCTAATTAATACCACAAACAAACAATAAAAAATTATATATTTTTACTAAAATCTGGCATGTAATTAACAATGCTCAGGTAATTTTCACCTCCTTCCCATCTAAATCTGTAAAGACTCATCTGTGAGTGATGTCACCTTGGCCTCCCGTGCAGATTTGCTGGAGGGGAATAGTCTCTTACACAATACCTCATATTGGGTGGAGACTGCAGCACAGCATACCCAGTGCCATATTTACCATTCTGGAAGAATCTGAAACCATCTACACAGAAAAACATTAATCTTGGTTACTCTCATATACATCTTAACCTGGGTTACTAATTGGGGATCTCATACAGTTTTTGTAGACCTCCTAGCTTCTAAGTTCATCGATTCTAAACAAAAAAAATTGTGCGTTGTCACTGAGACGTACCTGATCAGTCTCATCACTACTCCCCCTTTTTTTGGAGTCTGTGCAAGTAAGGTAGCAGAGTTCAACATTGCATATCTCAACATAGTAAGATTGGGCACTTGTTTGGTCACCTGTAATACTCAATTTCATAGAACAAAAAAAGACTTTCTCCTGACAAAACTGCACTTTATCTTTAAGGTACCTTGCAGCCACTAGCTGCTGGAAAAAAAACATCATACATTTTCAAGATGCCAGAAGTACATCATCAACACACTGCAACAACTGAGCTCCAACATCAGCCGGGAAAAACTTTGCAATACTACAGCACACTTCATAGAATGGGTCAGGATTTTCTCAATATCTATCTGTATTTTAATTCATGTGAATAAACTTCAAAGCATTATATCATAACATAGCGCGTTCCAGTACTCCATATTTTGTAATTTTACTCACTGCGTACTAAGTACAGGACAGTGCATGTGTAGAGATAAGACACATTCTTTCACACTGTAACCAGCTAGGCAGCCTGCCTCCTCCTGTCTCCTCACACACATAACGCCCCTTTTCTTCAGACCCATGCTTTTCTGGAATAACTCTAATTTAACCCCATACACAAGTCACACAAAATTTTTTATACAGTACCACTGTTAAGAATGAGGGCATGAAATATAGATCTAAAATCAGTGCAATATTGTGGTCAGTAGTCTCATCAGACTTCACACTGCACACACATTACATCACACAGGATGTCTCACACATCATACACATGTCACATCACACCCGTTCACATTACACCCCCACCCCCTGTTCTGACCCACATTAGTTACTGCAATGTACCTGGCTGCTCCATTTTCTTCACTCTTCCTCTCAAAATCTACAAAATCTACACCTGTAGTCACATATCTCTCTCACCAACTTACTTTTTAACATCTGTAATCACTTGCTTTGTCATTTCAAACTAAGCACTCTAATTTCCTATTTACCCCAGTAAACTCCTGGTCATCCACCATACCTTGTTCATCTCTCCACAAACCATTCTATTTGGCACATGCAAACAACCATCTTTCGGCTGCCAGCTTTTTAAAAAAAAAAAATATTTCCCCAGTTTCACAGTTTGTTATTTACATCTAGATCTAGGGATTTGCTATGTATTTTGGTGATGATTTTTTTTAGGGGCCCTGGGTGTGAGCCAATACCGATCTCCTTCACTGTAATTTGTGTAGGTAGTTATACTACTGCAACACAGATGGGTCATTCATTGAACACAGGTTGTTATTTTACAACGGTATTCAGTTCCGATGGTCTGATGTTATACTACTACAGACTTACTTGGATGTTATACTACAATAAAGTTTATATGCCGGATTATCAAATGCATGCTATAAATCAGTCTGTATTGATTCCGACCTTACGCCAGTCTGACAATGCATAGAACTGACGGTTTTTAAGGACCCTTACACATAATATTACAATCTGGCAGTGTGCTAGGAGCATATAAATGGTTACTCAATACAACCTTAAAAGTTTTCCCTATAGCACTGGGTAATGGTATGTATAAATTTATCACACTTTTCCCATGCACTCCGATATATATTTATTTGACCATTACAATCCTGACAAAGGACCTGATTATTACGGGACCACTTTGTAGTTGTTATAGCGTCTTTTTTCCCCTGTTTGTCACAATAATCTTTGGCTGTATGCCACTGGGGTCACGCTCTGCCCTCTGAGATCCTGACGGCACTACTTGTACAGGCTATCACCGACAAATTTCCCACTTCTCTGTCCCAGACTCTCTGCTATAAACGCGCAGTCTGTCGATGCTCGCGACTCTCTGCTATACTCGCGCAGTCTGTCTATCCGCAACTCTCTGCTATATGCGCAGTCTGTCTATCCGGACAGTTGTGTCACCTATGAACACTTTTAGTACCACTCTACCTTTCTGCCATCTGTGGACTGACTCCGCCACCTACGGGCAGACTGTGTCACCTACGGACACATAGCATGTCGCCGAGCCAGGCGTTCCCTACACTCAACTATCTTAGAGCAAATGGGCAACAGGATAACATTACCCTTGATCCTTAACAGCTTCTACACCACAGCCAAATAACAAATGAAACACCAAAACAGACCTATAATAATATACAAATCCAAACGACACAGTTCATTGCAGGTTCACTACACAGCATTCAGCTTTCTCATCTTACACACAGACAGCTGGACGCAATGGATTCACACTACCTCTGCAGAAGTTTTTTCGCTGTCACTTTAAAAGTTTCTTTTAACAGTCCGCAATGTCACTGCATTCCAAAGGAGGGTGTAATGCCCGTGGATGCGGACCGTCAGCTCCAACCTCTTCCTGCCAGCCGAAGCCACGAGTCGGCAAGCGCTGGCCCCAGCCTCCTCCTCAGGAGACGCCAGCGCTCGCGTCCACTCACCTCAGCCGGATCCCGTAGGGTGTGTGCACACGCTCGTGAGCGCTCTTAAAGGGGCAGCGCGAGCCTCGGACTTCTGATTACTTGAACCCGTGAGTACCCTGGACTATAAGAGGGGTCCAGCCCCCTGCTTCTATGTCTGAGCTTTGTTTCCTAAGTTTGTCTATGTGATGGCCTCCTTGTGTGCTCCTGTTTCCTGTTCCTGTACCTGTTCCTTTACCTGTTCCAGTTCCTGCTCCTGTTCCTTGCATTCCATACCATCCTGGTCGAGCACTGTGGTGTGCCAAAGTCGTGTCGTGCTGTATCCCACGTCTGACCTGCTTCACCTCGTCTGACGTCTACCTGCTGCCTTGTCCCAGCCGAGCCTGCCTTACTGCTGTCCGAGCTGCCACAGCTACCTATATGAGCTATAGACATTGTCCTGTGCCCTGTTGGTCAGCTGACATACCGCCAAGGCGGTACGACCCAGTGGGTCCACAGACCCTACGTGACAGAGGGGGTCACACACTAATTCCTCACAACTTCTGTTTCATAGGCGGCAAAAAATTCTCTCATACCATGTACTTCAAGATTTACACATCTTCAACAACAACTCAAGATAACGTACGCATCTGCAATCATTCATCACATAAAAAGTTTTCACAGACCTCATACTTCTGGATAAATTACTGCGTTCAGGAGATTGTGACGTCATGACATCTAAATTCCATCCCCAGCAAAACATGTGTGAAAAAGGTTGGTGTAAGAATAAGCTTCTCACATACCCGACGGTTTTTTAAAATTTCACTGATGCAATACCGCCTGACCTCCAGTGAAACAGCTATCAGACGATTAATCTCCCAGGTTTCGGCACCAAAAACTGTTGATGCAATCATGGTCCAAAATATATTAGACTGAAATTTGTATTGGGTATGTCAACCGATACCCGCCCAGTGATTTATCCAGTTTCAAATCATAGGTAATAGATATATATCGGAGAGAAAGATGACACAGAGACCATGCTTTGTATGTTCAAAATCCTTCTCTGACATTTATTCAACAAGCAATTACAGTAATTTCTTTCGAAGTAGGAGCAGCTTGATTCCAGCCAATCGTTTACAATGTTTACAATTTGACATTAATTTGGATTTGATTTAGCCAACCGCATATAATGGCAATATGTTTTGTCCTGAACCAATCCTAGGCTTAGAAGACGTCTTAAATGTAAAACTATGAGTTCCCAAAATATACCACGTTATAGATGCTAGGAGTCAGACTACCCCCTCCCTTATAGTAAACCAAAACTCTTCTCCAATGCTGAGAGTCAGACTGACCCCCTCCCTTATAGTAAACAATGTCATTCTCCATAGGCTTCAAGGATGATCGGCTCCTTATCACATAAAAATAGGTAAACATTCATCTATATTCTCCATAACAAGAGAGAGGCTAAATAATTGTTTAAGACAATACTGACATAGATATATTAGTAAAGCAACCATGACTTCTTAATCTCAAAATGGCTCCTTCAGGCCACAAAATGGATTTCAGATATCCAAAATGGACACCACCATACAAGATGGAGTCCACGCAAAATTTCACATTTTAAACATATTCTAATGACTTTCACAATTTGTATTTATTTTTATTTAATCTTCCTTACTTTACCTCTTTTAGAGCATGGTTTTTGTACTAGCTCTGTGCCCATGCTTTAATATGTGTGTTACTTTATTGTATGTTATTCATGCCCAGCTTTATTCACAGCCCAGCGTGATCTCCGCTAAAATCGCGAGATCACGCTGTGACATTACTTACTCCCACAGTTCCTTCACCGGAGCAACGGTAGTATAACCAGACATCGCGTCCAGCCATGCCAGGACTGCTGCTGAGAAGGATAATTGTCCTGGCATTGCTGGAGGCCATGTCTGGTCATTCTTCCATCGCTCTGGTGGAGGAAGTGCGGGAGTAAGTGATGTCACAGCGTGATTTCGCGATTCTAGCGGAGATCGCGCTGGGCTTTGAATAAAGCTGGGCATGAATGAAGACATGTGCTTGATGCTGATTGGTCGTCACACACTTTTCTTTACAGAGCCTACTGGGTGAAACGACAAAAAACGCCCAGTTGGGCCTTTAGAAAAAAAAATCATAAATCTAAAAATGATCAGAACTTTGTCAATAATAAAAGTTTTTCCAAAAAAAACAACCAGTAGTTATCTACATAAAAGCGTTTATTAGATTAGGTAGGAGATAAAGTATTAAACTGGTGACAGAGCCTCTTTAACACCAACAACTGTAATAATAGTAATAAGAAAATAATAATTGTTAGATATGATAAAAAGGTTTAAAAAATATAATAGGACATTAAAAGTTGCATTAATACTGGTAGTGAAAGTTACAATATAAGACAATTATATAAACAACAGGTGCAGTAATATTAGTAAGGCCATGTACACATCTGCGTTGTAGGCTCCGTTAGGGGCCTCCGTTGCAGATTCCACCAAATTATCCTGGAAACTATTGCTTCCGGTAAAACCCCGGACACCCCGACGGAAACCTGACGGAAACCCATTAAAGTCAATGGGTTCCGCCAGGCTCCGGTTCTCTCCACTCTTCAACTGAACTAGCATGGCATCTTCCGTCAAAGTAGCAGGACAATGGAATGCCGAATTAAATTGTGTAATTAATTGTGTAAAAATGATAGATAGAAACCTATAAATAGCAGCAGTTATGATCCAGGATTCTCGGACTGATCGCCTTTTCCCGGGATCAAGAAATAATTTTTCCAGCATGACATAAATTGCCTGAATGTGTCCAGGTTTTTCGCCTTCTTCTAGATCAACAGCTTTAGGAATAGAGCCTTATTTAGGAATAGAGACTTATTAGTTAATAGTAATAGCATAGTATTTATAGCATTATTATAATAGTAATATGATATAAAGTGCAATACTTATAATTGTAATTACAATGGTGTAGCAATAGTATTATTATACTATTTATAACAAAATAATAATACCAAAATAACACTAAAATATAATATCAAATAATAATTTGAAAGTAATTCAAGGATAACTATGGTAATTATTAAATTGTAATAGACATCAGCGGGTTTGATACAGGGTTCTAGGATTGATCGCCTTTTCCAGGAATTTTCCCCCTGTGGCATAAATTGGTCAAATGTGTCCAGGATTTTTTGCCTTCTTCTAGATCAACAGTTTTAGGAATATAATTGGGAGTTAGAGTAAGTTCAGACGTAGCGTAAATACTGTGGATTTTCCCCAATGGATTTACAGCATTAGGGTGGATTTACACGAGCGTGTGCGTTTTGCGCGCGCAAAAAACACGATGTTTTGCGCGCGCAAAAGGCACTTAACAGCTCCGTGTGTCATCACCATAAGATGCGCGGCTGCGTGATTTTCACGCAGCCGCCATCATTATGACACTCTATTTGAATGTTTGTAAACAGAAAAGCACATGGTGCTTTTCTGTTTTCAATCATACCTTTGACTGCTGTTGCACGAATCACGCGGGTCCCACGGACGTGCTTCCGTGTGGTGCGCGTGATTTTCATGCACCCATTGACTTCAATGGGTGCGTGATGTGCGAGAAACGCAGAAATATAGGACATGTCGTGAGTTTTACGCAGCTGACTAATATAGGTCCGTGCGAGGCATGTGAAAATCACGCACGTTGCACGGACGTATATCACGTTCGTGTAAATCCGCCCTAATACAGTAGCAGCAAAGTGGATGAGATTTGTACAAATCTCATCCACACGCTGTGAAAATGCTGAGTGGAAAATGCGCACATAAATTGACCTGCGGTGCGTTTTTTTAGTCCTCAGCATGTCAATTATATTTGCGTAAATGCTGCTTATTTGTTGCAGGTTTTCCCCATTGAATTCAATCCAGAGGTAAAACCTGCAACAAATAGCAGAAGTTGCATTTTTTGCAGCGAAAAATCAGTTTCCCCAGCAAAAAAATGCAACTATGAATAAAAAATTTAATCTTATACTTACCCAGAACTCTGTGTATCTTCATCCAGGCTAGCCTCCTGGGATGCAATTTCATCCCATGTGACCACTGCAGCCAATCACAGGCTGCAGTGGTCACATGATATGAAACGTCATCCCAGGGCTGTAGCGGACCTTCTGGCCGAAAAACTGCACCATGAATTGCCTGCGGTGCACATCGTGGATACTCTGTGTGCTTTTACACAGCGAATCCGCCCTGTGTGAACATAGCCTTACAGCGCAATAATAAATAGAAATATTAGTCATTTTGGTAGTTATATACTAGTAATAATATAAAAATAGCCATAATATAATATTAGGATCAGTATAATAATTAAACAATAATAACAATAGTCATAATCTTACTAATAGTGATTGTATAGTGTTATTAGAAACAGTATAATAGTCATATCACTACCAGAAAAATCTAGTAATAACAAAATAATATAATAATAACATATTTAGGCAAACTAACTATAATTAGTAAACTTTAATGGGAATCAGCGGGTTTGATCAAGAATTCTAGGACTGATTGTCTTTTCCCGGGGTCAAGAAGGAATTTTACCCTTGTGACACGAATTGGCTGGATGTTTCCAGGGTTTTTGCCTTCTTCTGGATCAACAGGGATATTGCACTACATATTTTCCAGCAGAGTAAAAATACTCTTAGCATTTTTAACCCCTTCGCGCTCAGGTCAGTAATAGTACGTCCTGCTAAGTAGAACGTTCGCGCTCAGGTCAGTACTATTACTGACCTGAGTAAACACGGCGCCATTTAATCCCGGCGCGTGCTTGAGCTGTGATACCTGCTGTTTCCGACAGCAGGCTATCACAGCTTAGTGTGCAGGGACCGATCGCGGTGGTCCCCGCCGATTAACCCCTTAGAAGCCGTGTTCAATAGCGATCGCGGCTTCTTAGGGGTTAAGCTGCCATCGCCGGCCTGCTACACGATAGCGGGCCGTGATGGCTACTATGGCAACCAGAATCCTAACAATGGACTCTGGCTACGCCATCGACGGAAGCCTAGTGGGTCCCGACAAAGTCAGGACCCACTATGCTTGCTGTCAGCGAACAGCTGACAGCTCTAATACACTGCACTACGTATGTAGTGCAGTGTATTAGAATAGCGATCAGAGCCTCCTGCCCTCATGTCCCCTAGTGGGACAAAGTAAAAAAAGTGTAAAAAAGTAAAAAAAAGTTGTGTAAAAATAAGAAAATAAAAGATTTAAAAGTAATAAAAGTAAAAGTCCCCCTTTTTCCCTTATCAGTTCTTTATTATTAATAAAAATATATAAATAAACAAATAAACTATACATAATTGGTATCGCCGCGTCCGTAACGTCCTGAACTACAAAACGATGTCGTTATTTATCCCGCGCGGTGAACGCCGTAAGAGAAAATAATAATAAACCGTACCACAATCACAATTGTTTGGTCACTTCACCTCCCAAAAAATGGAATAAAAAGAGATCAAAAAGTCGCATGTACCTAAAAATGGTACTGATGGAAACTACAGTTCGTTACGCAAAAAATAAGTCCTCGCACGACTTTCCTGATGGAAAAATAAAAACGTTATGGCTCTTAGAATAAGGTAACACAAAAAGTAAATGATATTTTACAAAATGTATTTTATTGTGCAAACGCCATAAGACATAAAAAAAAACTATAAACATCTGGTATCGCCGTAATCGTATCGCCCCGCAGAATAAAGTGAATATGTCATTTATAGCGCACGGTGAACGCTGTAAAAAAAATTTAATAAAAAGCAATAGTAAAATTGCTGTTTTTTTAGTCCCCACGCCACCTAAAATTAGAATAAAAACTGATCAAAAAGTCGCATGCACCCCAAGAAAACTACAATGGATTCCTCAAGGTCTCTAGTTTCCAAAAAGGGGTCACTTTTGGGGGGTTTCCACTGTTTTAGCACCACAAGACCTCTTCAAACCGGACATGGTGCCTAATAAATTAAATTAAATTAATTAAATGTCACCTCTACTTTGCTCTAAATTCCTGTGAAACACCTAAAGGGTTAATAAACTTTTTAAATGCTGTTGTGAATACTTTGAGGGGTCTAGTTTCTGAAATGGGGTGTTTGATAAGGGTGTCTAATATATGGGCCCCTCAAAGCAACTTCAGAACTGAGCTGGAAACTAAAAAAATAAAATAAAAATGAGGCAATACTTTGCTTCTTACATTATACTCATAATGAGCCGTGCCCACCCCGAGATGACCCCAGTTTTGACCGTTTGTATAAACGGAGACCCCTATTAGACCATTTCAGTGCCCGGTTTTACCAGCATTCACCCCCGAGAAGTGTATTTCTATAGATGAATCCCTGGTACATTTGAAAGGGAGGCTTCAATTCCGCGAGTACCTGCCGGGTAAGAGGGCAAGGTATGGCGTGAAGATGTATGAGCTGTGCGAGAGTGCATCAGGGTATACCTACAGATTTAGGATATATAAAGGGAAGGACACCAGTTCTCAGCCCCCAGAATGCCCCCCCTTACTGGGAGTTAATACAAAAATTGTGTGGGATTTGGTGCACCCACTGCTGGACCAGGGTTACCACCTCTACCTGGATAATTTTTATACCAGCGTCCCACTCTTCAACTGCCTCGCTTCCAGAAGTCCTGCGGCATGCGGCACTGCTAGAAGAAACCTGAGAGGCCTCCCTAAGACTCTGCTTGGGCAAACACTCAGAAGGGGTGAGAGCAGGGCACAATCTAGCAGCAACATATTGTGTGTCAAGTACAAGACCAGGGAGATGCCACACCAGTACCCATGTACCTGTACGAGGTACCAGTACAGAGACCCCCAAACCAGACTGCATCCTGGACTACAATAGGTACATGGGAGGGATGGACTTGTCAGATCAAGTCCTGAAGCCTTACAGTACTTCTGGAAGCGGGGCCACAGGCATCGTACCAGGGCGGCAACACTTTTTAGGAGAAGTTCCCCAAACTGGCAAGAAGGGAAAAAGTCAAAAGAGGTGCAGAGTCTGCTATAAGAGGGCGATAAGGGATGACACAATATATCAATGTGACGCGTGTCCCGAAAAACCAGAGCTCTGTATGAAAGAGTGTTTTAAAATTTATCATCCATCCCTTTATTTATTTTTTACCCCAGTTTTACTCGCTCTGATCCACTTCGCACAGCTTACCCCTCCTCATCTTTCCCCTCTGAGCCCTGCTGTGTGCCCAGGCAGCTGATAACAGCCACATGTAGGGTATTGCCGTACCCGGGAGAGCCAACATTACAGTTTATGAGGTGTATATCTCCGGTGGCGCATGCTGGGCACAATATATCGGACACTGAATTGGCATATATGTATAGAAAATTGCAAATTTCACTCTGCACCAACTGCTGCACATTATCTTTTACACAATACCTGTGGGGTCAAAATGCTCACTACACCTCTAGATGAATGCCTTAAGGGGTGTAGATTTTAAAACAGGGTCACTTCTTGGGGGTTTCAACTGTACTGGTACCTTAGGGGCTTCTGCGTACAAGATTTAGCACCAGAAAAGCTCCAGTAGGCCAAATGGTGGTCCTTTCCTTCTGAGCCCTGCCGTCTGCCAGGGCAGCTAATAACAGCCACATGTAGGGTATTGCCGTACCCGGGAGAGCCCACATTACAGTTTATGGGGTGTATGTCTCCGGTGGCACATGCTGGGCACAATATATCGGACACTGACATGGCATATATATAGAAAATTGCAAATCTCACTCTGCACCATCTGCTGCGCATTATCTTTTACACAATACCTGTGGGGTCAAAATGCTCACTACACCTCTAGATGAATTCCTTAAGGGGTGTCGTTTTTAAAACGGGGTCACTTCTCGGGGGTTTCAACTGTACTGATACCTCAGGGGCTTCTGCACACACGACTTAGCACCAGAAAATTTCCAGTAGGCCACATGGTGGTCCTTTCCTTCTGAGCCCTCCCATGGGCCCAAACGGCAGTTTATCACCACAAATAGGGTATTGCCACACTCAGGACAAATTGGGCAACAAAATGCGGTATTTTATTCCTTGTGAAAATAAGAAATTTTGAGCCAAAACTACCTCTTATTGGAAAAAATTTTTTTTTTTTTAATTCACAGCCCAATTCAAATAAATTCTGTGAAAAAACTGTGGGGTCTAAATGGTCACAACACCCATAAATAAATTCTTTGAGGGGTGTAGTTTCTAAAATGGGGTGACTTCTGGTGGGTTTCCATTGCTTTGATACCTTTGGGGCTCTGCAAATGCGACATGGCACCCGAAAACCAATCCAGCAAAATCTGGGCTCCAAAGAACACATAGCGCTCCTTTCCTTCTGAGGCCTCCCATGGGCCCAAACGGCAGTTTATCACCACAAATGGGCTATTGCCGCACTCAGGACAAATTGGGCAACAAATTGGGGTATTTTATTCCTTGTGAAAATAAGAAATTTTGAGCCAAAACTACCTCTTATTGGAAAAAATTACATTTTTTTGAATTCACAGCCCAATTCAAATAAATTCTGTGAAAAAACTGTGGAGTCTAAATGGTCACAACACCCATAAATGAATTCCTTGAGGGGTGTAGTTTCCAAAATGGGGTCACTTCTGGTGGGTTTCCATTGCTTTGATACCTTTGGGGCTCTGCAAATGCGACATGGCACCCGAAAACCAATCCAGCAAAATCTGGGCTCCAAAGAACACATAGCGCTCCTTTCCTTCTAATACCTCCCATGGGCCCAAACGGCAGTTTATGGCCACAAATAGGGTATTGCCGCACTCAGGACAAATTTGGCAACAAAATGGGGTATTTTATTCGTTGTGAAAATAAGAAATTTTGAGCCAAAACTACATCTTATTGGACAAAAGTTTTTTTTTTTAAATTCACAGCCCAATTCAAATAAGTTCTGTGAAAAAACTGTGGGGTCTAAATGGTCACAACACCCATAAATAAATTCCTTGAGGGGTTTTGTTTCCAAAATGGGGTCACTTTTGGTGGGTTTCCATTGCTTTGATACCTCTGAGGCTCTGCAAATGCGACATGGCACCCGAAAACCAATCCAGCAAAATCTGGACTTCTAAGAACACATAGCGCTCCTTTCCTTCTGAGGCCTCCCATGGGCCCAAACAGCAGTTTATCACCACAAATGGGGTATTGCCGCACTCAGGACAAATTGGGCAACAAAATGGGGCATTTTGTTCCCTGTGAAAATAAGAAATTCTGATCAAAAATGACATCTTATTGGAAAAATTGTCATTCTTTTAATTTCACAGCCCAATTCAAATACGCGCTGTGAAAAAACTACGGGGTCAAAATTGTAACAATAACCATAAATTAATTCCTTGAGGGGTGCAGTTTCCAAAATGGGGTCAGTTTTGGGGGATTCCTAATGTTTTGGCACCTCAACACCTCTCCAAACCTGGCATGCTGCCTAAAATATATGCTAATAAAAAAGCACCACCAAAATGCACTAGGTGCTTCTTTGCTTCTGGGGCTTGTGTTTTAGTCCACGAGCGCACTAGAGCCACATGTGGGACATTTCTAAAAACTGAAGAATCTGGACAATACATATTTAGTTGTGTTTCTCTGGTAAAACCTTCTTTGTTACAGAAAAAAAATAGAATAAAATTGAAATTCAGAAAGAAAAACGAAATTTGCAAATTTCACCTCCACTGTGCTTTAATTCCTGTGAAATGCCTGAAGGGTTAAAAAACTTTCTAAATGCTGTTTTGAATACTTTGAGGGGTCTAGTTTTTAAAATGGGGTGCTTTATTGGGGTTTCTAATACATAGGCCCCTCAAAGCCACTTCAGAACTGAACAGGTACCTTAAAAAAAAGGCTTTTGAAATTTTCTTAAAAATATGAGAAATTGCTGTTTATGTTCTAAGCCTTGTAACGTCCAAGAAAAATAAAATAATGTTCAAAAAATGATGCCAATCTAAAGTAGACATATGGGAAATGTGAACTAGTAACTATTTTGGGTGGTATAACTGTCTGTTTTTCAAGCAGATGCATTTAAATTCTGAAAAATGCTATTTTTTCTAAATTTTCTCTAAATTTTGCAATTTTTTTCAAATAAAGACTGAATATATCGACCAAATTTTACCACGAACATGAAGCCCAAAGTGTCACGAGAAAACAATCTCGGAATCGCTTGGATAGGTTTAAGCATCCCGACGTTATTACCACATAAAGTGAAATATGTCAGATTTGAAAAATGGGCTCTGAGCCTTAAGGCCCAAACTAGGCTGCGTCCTTAAGGGGTTAAAGAGTATTTTTAGCCAAGGAGGGGTATGTCATTTTCAGTAATTTAAATTAATAATACACAGGGGTATGTAGTGTTAAAAACGTACTATATATGCAGGAAAACATTACTATGACGTATACCATTGGTTTCATGCATAAATTCTAAACCTATTTTATTTTACACACTGAACATAAGTGTGAACACTACTTTCTTGAAGTATGAAACTCAGGGACCAGGGCAGAAGACCATGGGCACAGATGAAGTCAAAGCAAAAATAGCTGAAATAGTGAAACTGGAACAGTGAAACTTGCCAAATAAGGTTTGTGCCCTGCCTGTCGCCCTAAGACATCCATGTTATTTGGACTGCGCAAATCTGTGGTTCAGAGGGGGTGCGGTATAGCACTGCTTAATATTAGCAGGACTATACAGCGCCCCCCCAGAAGACAAAAGCAGTCCAAATAAAATGGATGTCTGTGCAAAAGTGTCAGGTGGGACAATTTTGTTGCAATGTTTAAAAAATTGTGGAATAATGGTGAGGTTTTGCTCCGGCAAAAAAAACACATTTTCAGCAGGACCTGTGTCCCCAGTAAAGAACATATGAGCAAATAGGTGAAGTGGAGAAAGATATAGACCCCCTGTATGGAGGTGATGTGGTCAGCAGCAGACATGGAGGAGGGGCAAATGAACCTAGAGGATCACACTGCTGGACAATAAACACAGGGGCTCGAAGGAATGTGATTAAATGAGGAGGAGGCAATGGAGGGAATTTATGGTACAGAAAAAAGACCATAGATGTCCTGGACTGGCGATCTTCTTACTTCCACCTCCTGTGAGGACTCTGACCTGGGCACTGCCACTACAAAAACGTGTCTCTCTTTTACTTCACCGTGCCTATGGAGGATTAGTTCTCTGTCCTTAGCGACCCTTTTAAGTTCCAGGCGCCGCCAGCGCAGGACTTTCTGGTGGCTCCTAATGATGCCACACAGGTGCACACATAGAGCCTTATTGGCTCAATATGCCAACGTCTGACTCACGCCATTAGGAGCTAGCTGCCCGGAAATGCTGTGCTTGCAGTACAGTACGAGAGATTAAAGAAGTACATAAAGAGAGGTTCTAAGAACTTCCTTTTATGTACTTATTTTACCTCTCATACTGTGCCTCCCGTTCAAAATGAAATCAGTCTCATGTGTAAGAATATGCATGAGACTGATTTCAAAGAGTTTAGGAGCCTTTAAATGGGGGAATGACACCTGTAGAGCACTTAGGCCCGGAAACCGCAGCAAAAACCATGCCAAAAAACTTCCGAAATTGCCTCCCATTGATTTCAATGGGAGATGGAAGCATTTTTTTCCCGCTAGCGTAAAAAAACGCCCTACCTTGAGCCGTTTTCCGCCTCAAAAACTCAATTTGAAATCAATGGGAGACAGAAAAAAACGCCGCAAACGTACTTATCCATCTGAATCAGAATGGATTTGTCCTGGGTGGATCAGTGAAATATAAGATCGTCAGGCTAGCACAACCTGTATACTCATCAGAAAAAACCTATGGCAGAGAAGGCCATAGGCTCCCTGCTCTGCCATTCTATGTCTTGTAGGCCTGTGGACTCCAAGTCGCCAGGACAACAAAAGGACATTAGCGCGCCGCTACAAGCGGGGCAATTAAATCACTGCATCATGCCATCTGCACCAGGCTTGGTGAATATATGTTTTATTTATTTTTCTCGTGAACAAAGGGGGCACTATTACACATCACAGCACACAAAGGAAAATATGTTTTTTCAGGTGAAGTCATTATTGCTTTGCTTTACGATGGGGCAAAAAGGGGGTATTATTATTTTGTAGGGGGCATTTTTAATATGTTGTGGCAGTAAATGGATCATTATTACTGTCATTGGGGCATTATTACTGTCTAAAGGGAATTATTATTTTGTTGTCGGTACTACGGTAAACATTAATATTATGTGGGTGCACAAAAGGGTCATTATTGCTGTGTGGGGGCACAAAGGCGGCACTAAGAGGAGCATTTTTTACTGTTTGGGTACAAAAGATGACACTTTTACTATGTGGTGCACTCTTATTTATTTTATATACCTTATTTATGGGTCTCGTTTCTGGTCTGAATTTATATGTGTTGCTACAGAGGCTGGGGATGACTGAAGAAGCGAGGAGCCATTGACGTCTCAGCAGCAAACAATGCAGTCATCGGTAGAAGTCATCATGTTGGTTTTGGCTGGATGGAGAAGAAAAGGAAGGAGAATGTCTACAATCTGAGAAGTCGTCACCTGTGAGTCACTGGGTTTATAAACGAGCTGTCACCTCTCCTGACAAGTCTATTATGGTAAATCATTGTTTTACCCATGGGTAATAGAGTGGAGCATACTGAGTAGGAGTTAGTGGTTAGATTTAGCCGTCAGGAGATCATTTGAGACTTTGGTAAGGGCAGTTTCTGTGGAGTGTAGAGTGCGGAAACCCGATTGTAAGTGGTCAAAAAGAGAGTTAGCAGATAAATTAGGCGAGAGTAGACCAAGCATTCCAGGAGTTTAGAGATTAAGGGGAGAATAGACACAGGTCGATAGTTATCATCGCTGGAAGGTTCAAGAGATGTTTTTTTTCAGTATTGTGGTTATGAAAGCATTTTTAAAAGAGGAGATAAATACTCCAGAAGAAAGAAAGAGATTACATTTTTTAGTCAGGTGACTAGTGACAGTCAGGTAGAAAGACTGAACAAGGTGTGAAGGAATAGGATCACTAATTCAGATAGTAGGATAAGAAGAAGAAATGAGCCTAGAGATTTCTTCTGTTATTGGGTCAAATGTTAAAAGTGAAGAAGAGGAGGTGTTAGAGGAAAGGTGATTGTTGCTACTTGGTGACTGCTAGATGATTTCATGCCCGGATATTGTCAATTTTAACTTTGAAATAGACATCTAGGTCTTCAGCACTGAGGTTTGTGATAGGTCCCTGCACTTTAGGACAAAGGAGGACGTATGAAAGTATCAAATTGTCATTTTGGATTATTAGATTGTGTGTCAAGGTGAAGGGCAGAGTTGTAAGCTTTGAACATGAATTTGTAATGGAGAAAATCTGCTGACATATGCGATATTCTCCACAGACATTTAGCACACTTAGATAATCCCTGAAGAAAATGAGTTTTAGGCGTTGGAGAGATTGGCGTCATTTTACTTTTCTTAAAGAGGCTCTGTCACCAGATTTTGCAACCCCTATCTGCTATTGCAGCAGATAGGCGCTGCAATGTAGATTACAGTAACGTTTTTATTTTTAAAAAACGAGCATTTTTGGCCAAGTTATGGCCATTTTTGTATTTATGCAAATGAGGCTTGCAAAAGTACAACTGGGCGTGTTGAAAAGTAAAAGTACAACTGGGCGTGTATTATGTGCGTACATCGGGGCGTGTTTACTACTTTTACTAGCTGGGCTTTCTGACGAGAAGTATCATCCACTTCTCTTCAGAACGCCCAGCTTCTGGCAGTGCAGACACAGCCGTGTTCTCGAGAGATCACGCTGTGACGTCACTCACAGGTCCTGCATCGTGTCAGACGAGCCGGCACCAGAGGCTACAGATGATTCTGCAGCAGCATCGGCGTTTGCAGGTAAATCGATGTAGCTACTTACCTGCAAACGCTGATGCTGCTGCAGAATCAACTGTAGCCTCTGGTGCCGATGTGGCCGACACGATGCAGGACCTGTGAGTGACGTCACAGATCTGCACTGTCAGAAGCTGGGCGTTCTGAAGAGAAGTGGATGATACTTCTCATCAGAACGCCCAGCTAGTAAAAGTAGTAAACACGCCCCGATGTACGCACATAATACACGCCCAGTTGTACTTTTACTTTTCAACACGCCCAGTTGTACTTTTGCAAGCCTCATTTGCATAAATATAAAAATGGTCATAACTTGGCCAAAAATGCTCGTTTTTTAAAAATAAAAACGTTACTGTAATCTACATTGCAGCGCCGATCTGCTGCAATAGCAGATAGGGGTTGCAAAATCTGGTGACAGAGCCTCTTTAAATAAATTCTTGCCAACTGGTTTGGAAATGTGACTCAGAACAGTATTCATGATGATGGAATTGGACACACAATCTATAGATTATGCCTTGAACTGAAAAACAGAAAAGGGAAATCTTGTTTAAGAATTTATAGAGAATAAATAATGATTAAAGGTACTGTATTTCAGAAATGTAACAAATTATCTTCATCTATGTTCTAACAAATTATCTTCATTACGTCACAGATCCCAGACACTTCCACTTTATCATAGGACAAGCATGCCGACAAATCTGGAGCATGTTTTCTAAGTGCCATTCCTCTATTATTCCTAGAGATTTATAAATAAATTGACAACTGGGTCTTACCATTCCCCTTGTTAATAGGGTATGTTTTTATACAGTGTGACACTATTCAATCAGTGCTGACGGTGTCAGACTATGTAAGGGCAGACCCTATTAATAAGGGGAATCATAATACTTGTCAATCCTTATGAGGAGCTTTAACTCCAACAAAGTGCTGTCTGCAGATGCGTATCTATGGTTTGGCTATTAACATGTGTCATGTTAAAAGGTTTTATAACGGGAGAGACAGTTTCTTCCTTTCTGAGGAGAGCTATTTTGCATACTTATACGAGGGAGCATTGCCTTTGAAGGGGTAGTCTGGTTTCAGCAAATTAATGTGTTTTTTTTTGTGCAATTAAAGGTTATCCAATTTTCCAACATACCTTTTGTATTATTTTCTCATGATTTTCAAGATCTCTGCTTGTTGTTATTTAGTAAGAACATTCATTGCTTACTTCCAGTGGATAATATTCTGTCCATGGTCATGTGATGGTCACACAGGTGCTGGGATCGTTAGAAGACACAGCTTTGATACATCTACTGTAACTGTAACGAGCTGTGCACCTGTGTTTACACCACTTGACCATGGACTGAATTTTATCCACAGGAAGTAAACAATGAATGTTCCTACTGAATAACAACAAGCAGAGATCTTAAAAACCGTGAGGAATTAATGCAGAAAGTATATTGGAGAATTGTATAACGTTTAATTATACAGAAGATAACATTAATTCATGGAAACTGGACGACCCCTTGTAGACTCCCTACCAGCTGGGTCTTTGCAAGGAGAATCAGTACCATTCCAAGAGCTGTTTATGGGGGAATGTAAGCATGTATAGGAGAGCTGACAGCTCCACTACGCCTCTAAGTATTGATAAACTCATGGAGAAATGAGAAGTGTTACCTATCCATAGTTGTTATACAAAAGCTGTAGACCTGTAATGCAGCCCCATCTGTCTTTTTTTATAATCTGCCACCACTTGAGAGTTACAGCTAGAAATATACATAAAAATCCCCAATAAACAAAGAGACACATATATCCAAGTCAGGCAGCTATGCTACACTGCCTTTACAGCTGTTACTGGTATGCCTGAATTTCATTTCCCCAGTATTTATATTCGAAATACATAAACCATAACTATGAAGATCATGAGAAAAAATGGATTTCAAGGTTATCAGCAAAGCAGTTGAGGAGCTAAATATCTGACTATGAAAGAAAACATTAAACGCTGCATGATGTGGGTGTTCTAATGCTTAAAACATCTTGATGTGCTTAATAGTCTACATTTCATGGGATCATATTAGTGACATCTCTAGTATGACCTTTTGAGAGAACATCAAAGAATATGTAAGCCTTACTCTCTCTTATTTCAGCTAGATTCCATTCATGTGTTCGAGATAAAAGAGATTCCATGGGAAATATATTCCAACTCTATTTTCTGCACCAGCGCTGGTTAACATAATAAATCTATCTGTTGCACTATAAAGTCATACCAACTGCTTCTCATATATGAAATTATATTACAGGCGTGAGATGTGATGGATGCTGTCAAAGTGCAGATAAGACTGAATCAGCATTAAGCTGACACATCCTTGCTTAATCTTTTTTTTCTCTTTCCAAAACCCGAATGCTGCGCCTTGATGTCTGTGAACATCCATCTGTAAATGTTCTGGGCTCATCCCCCAGCCTCATTACTGAGCTGGGAATATGAAGTCTTGATTTAAGAAGTAAATCAGCCAAGGACAGGATTCTATAGAACATATGTCATCAGGATGAATATTTTTATACGGTTTACTTTCTAGACGTCTCTTATTCATATATGAGTTATGCCAAATTAAAGAGGACCTGTAAGCTCTCCTGACATGTCTGTCTTAGTAAATACATAAATTTTTCCTAAAATACCAATTCTGGAAAGTCATTTCTTAGCACTATTCATTGTGCCTTTCTCTGTTATTCCTCCTGGAAATGCATAAATAGACAACTAAGTGTTACTATTCCCATAGTCAATTAGGAGTTTCTCTACACTCTCTGACATTGTCCAATCAATGCTGACATTAGCATAATGTATAGGGACACATCATATTGATAGGGCGAATGGTAAAGCCCTTTCGTCAATTTATTCATACATTTCCAGGAGAAATAATAGAAGAACGACACAATGCAGAGTTCTAAGGTGAAAAGGTGCTCCTGGATTAGGATTTCATGGAGAATACAAGTTATTTCTAAAACAGACATGTCAGGATCATACACTTCTCTCCACAACGCCCACTTGGTCAAAAAGTAAAACACGCCCAGATGTCCATTGAGAAACTCATTAGCATAAAGCTAATATAGGTCATAACTCCGTCAAAAATGATCGTTTTTCTAAATAAAAAAACACTGGTGTAATCTACATTACAGCGCCGATCACATCATGTACAAGATAGGCCACTTATAATGTGGTGACACAGACTCTTTAAATATAACCTTGTCCCTTTCATTTATTCACTCGTTTATTATCTTATTCATTCATTAAGAAACTAAGTAGAAAATAAGTAGTAATCCCCCTACCCAATTCTAGTCCAGAGAGAATGCAGAGTAAGGCCTTTTTTATGACTATTACACAGCTACATATTAGAATTTGTTTTATAGCTGCAAAACTAGGAACTACCGCAGTTCAACTGAACCGAACATAGATTACTATAGAGTTCTTTAGTGATCTAAGTTCAGTTCAAAAGAAGCATTGGGGTCTGATACTTTTGGCCGTATTATTAACGTCTGAACCTGCCTAAGGCTAGGTTTACACCACACTTGGCCATACAGCTGGCAGTATACATCTAGAAATGAAAAATATATCCAGGTATAGTATTCACAGGCTTCTAAACAGCAAACATATGTCAAAAGAATGTATTTTTATAAATACTGAAGTGTGTAGGCAGCTACGCTATGTATATGGCATTTTTTTGCAGTTTTGCCCTCTGCAGGCTCCCTCTTTCTAATCCTCAGTTTTCTCTGAACTATTGGCCAGAGCTTAACTGCTATCATGTCTTCTTTACACTGCACACATAGAAAAAGAGAAACCTTCTCTCCTATCTCTATCAATCACACATATATAGGAGGTTCAGCAGTATGAGTGATCTCATACAGCAGTAAATGAGCAGTGTATCTGAGAAGCCAGCACTGGGGTGCAACGGTAATTTACAAGAAAACTGCAAATACTGTCTGTGTCTGACTCACTTTGCTCCTGCTCCCCCTCCCCTCTACATAGACTTGTTTGAGCAGCATGTTTTGGTATGACTCATTCTGCTTCTGATTCCTCCTTCTGCTCCCCCTCCCCTCTACATAGACTTCAATGGGCCGAAAGTAGACAATATGGGATGTACAGCAGATTATAGGAAGAGAGACACCTAGTGGCAGTAACTTCACACAGAATTTGCGTGGATAATACAACAAAATTTTAACAGTAAGTAAATTACAAAGTTGATATATATCAGGTATACTATTATATTAGCATAAATTGTTTTAAAAGTTAGGGTCCATTTAAGAAAAAAAAGACACACAAAAAAAGATTAAACATATTTTCCAAAAAAATAGTATTTATTGAAAAAATTAATTAAACGACCCGCAGAATAAAGTTAACACATTGTTTACACCTCATGGTAGATGGTATTAAAAAAAATCACAAAAAACAATGGCTGATTTGCTTTTATTGTATTAGTCCCCTTCCCCAATAAAAGCTAAACACTAACATATTATTCACCCCAACATGGTGCTATTAAATAATACAACTCATCCCACAAAAAACAAGCCCTCTTACGTGCATGTAAATGGAAGAAAAAAAAAGTTATGACTGTTGGAATGCAGGCAAAATTCCTACAACTCCTGACATAGTTGCCAGCACACAGCTCCTTGCTGCTGTGAGCTTAGGGTGGATATCATCTGCTCTCTCTACTCTACCCCTCCCTTCTCTCACAGTAGTGCAGTGTAAGGCTCTGTTCACATCTGCGCCAAGCCACGACGCAGTGCATTATCCATCGCACAATGGATACCAGCAGTGCCCGACGGACACCATCAAAAATCATCTGCATGCAGCGAAATTTAGTAGAATCTGCAACATATCCCCCAGAACTTAAAGGCTATGTACACCTTTGAAAAGCACATTTTTTTTTTAATAAAAAGGTGTATCAGTGTGTTTGGTGCAACTTTACAAATACTTTTTATTATAATATTTTTTTTTTTTTTAGATACAGCTTCTCTGTATTCTGTATACAGAGCAGCTGTATCTAGTGTATTCACTGAATCCGTCAGTCCTGCGGACCTAACGGGTTCAGTGACAGTGGAACCTGTGTGTCTCTGACACTCAGATTCCACCTGTAATCTATCATATTTAAGTTATGAACTTAGATGTGAAAGTTTACAGGTGGAGCCTGCGTGTCAGAGACACGCTGAACCCACTGTTACTGAACCCATCAGGTCAGTGAGACTGACGGATTCAGTGAATAGCGCTAGATACTGCTGCTATGTATAGAGAATACAGTGCAGCTGTATTTCAAAAAGTAAATCAAATTTTTAATAAAAAGTATTTGTAAAGTTGCACCAAACACACTGATACATCTTTTTATTAAAAAAAATAATTTACCTTTCAAAGGTTTACATAGCCTTTAAAAATAGCCTGAGAGATACTAGCAGGGAGGGAAGGGGAGGAGGTTGTACACAGCAGAGCAAGCCGTATTAGGCCATGTTCAGATGTAACAGAATTTTAGTGGAATTGTAGCATGGCAAAATCTGCATGTGACACATGCAGATTTTGCCACAGTATTGCCGCAACGGATTTATTCCACTATGTTTGGACGTAGACTTAGAAAGGGAGAAGAGCACCCAAAGTTTGCAGGGGAGCGGGGGAGAACACACAGGCTGCATCAGTGTAGCGAGAGAGGAAAGAACCCACTTTGTATGGGAGCATAGGCCGAAAATGTGGATGGCTGTCCACGGCCGTCAGCTGGCAGTGATTACGAGCTCAGCTGTGTGCATGAGGCCTAAAAACTTTATAATACATTTGTATGCAGTGTGCTCCCACTTGTAGATTTTTAGCCACCACTAACACCAATGTCAGGGGCCCCCCAGGCTATTGCCTGGGGGACACATGGTCGCACGGCCCCCCATAAGTTGTTAATAAAATATGTTTTTTTGCTTGGTATGTTTTTCTCTCCCCTTTCCCTCTTTTCTCCATTTGTTATTTTATATTAGAATGGTACTTACCATCGTGGTGTCCCCCGGGTAAGCTGTGCTGGTGGCACGAGCCGGTTTCCAGATGTTTCTGTCTCTGGGCAGTTTGGAGTTGGTCCCAGCTGATTGGACCTAGGTCAGCTGTGCAATTGCATGAGCAGGTTCTGGCAGATTCTATCTCCAGGCAGTTTTGTGGAAGGCCAGCTGATTGGTCATTGATAAAATCCTAAAGGCGGGAAAATTGGACATAAAAGGAGCAGTTCATCGTGGTCAAGCAGCCAGTTTTTGAAGATTGGACCGTCGCCATGGATGTCCTGCTGATGGAGCTGATCAGAAGAGCGGAGTCGGAAGGAGGAGAAAACTGGCTGAGGCAATGCCTAGCAGCAGCGCCGTCGAGGGAAGTCGAGGGAAGAAACGAACTTACTGGGCTGGAAAACGACATAGAGGAAGCAGTGTCTCCTGCTGGGTCGTCGCTCGAGGTGCCGTCATCAGCTGCAGCCAAGAGGATGAAGTCTGCAGCAGAGTCATCACTGAGGGTGGAGCGCAGTTCCGGACGTTCGCTCCAGGTGCCGGAGCTTGAGAGGAGGCGGCCGACCGTGTCATCAAAGAAGGTGGCGCACAGTGCCGGAGGTGCGCAGCAAGTGCCGGCGCAATTGGCTAACCCGCTGGCCAGAAGTTTAGTCAGAGAACGGGAGACAACAGGTTGGTCGGGTACCCCCTCCTGCTCCAAGGATGGTGTGGAGGACACAGCGGAAGCGCCGGCCTCACTGGTTTTAGAGGCGGCGCAGGACTTTTCTTCAGAGCTGCAACCGAGGAAGAGGAGCCGGAAGACTAGGGTGGCTTATTCCCCACCCCCGCCAGTATCAAGGAGAAGAAGAGGTCCCAGGAGTCAACTTTCCTGTCAGCAAGTTTCCCCAGGATCTACAGGCACGCAGCAGGAGGTAGCAGAAGTGGTGCACGACCCAGGACAGGTGGAACAGAGTGGTGAGATGCCAGCTACCCCTTATCTGTCCCACCCCATCCCCCCTCCCCTCAATTCTAATGTAATGTTTGATATTTTTAAATTATTAGCTGATTTGGTCAGTAAGTCGGCTGTTCCTGCTAGTTCCCCCGCTGATGTATGGAAGCATAGTAGTCAGCATTTACAGAATGCTGGTTTTAGTAATATTCCTGTTTTAGAGAAAGGAATTGGTGTTTCGGAAACTTGTTGTAAGGAAGTGATGTCTTGCGATATTTCGCCATTAGGTTTTCATTTACAGCCAGCAATTAAGGAGCGTATTTGGAGGAACGAGTTTATAGATTTATTTTCTTTATTACCATCCGCGAAGGAGACTCTTGTCAAGCAGGATGGTAAGTCTGATAAAGATGAGGATAAAAAACGTTCTTCTCCTAAGTCTTTCTTTAACTGGCTACAGGCGTTCTGTATCTATGCTTCAGTTTTAGGGGAAAAGTCTTTCATTAATTCTAGTAATTTATTTCAGCATGTAGACATTATTCTTGAGGCTTACCGCCAGTTTGGTGGTTTAGCATGGTACAATTATGATGAAATGTTTCGCCAGAAGATGGCAGTGTACCCTTCATTAAAATGGGGCACTAAGGATGTTGGTTTGTGGCTTAGTTTAATGCTTCCACAAAGGTCAGTGCCCAAGCAGCAGCCTAGTTCTCAGAATACGTTGAGGAAAGGAGTTTGCTTTGCTTATAATGAAGCTCAGTGTAAATGGTTAAACAATTGTCGGTATAAACATGAATGTTCCTTTTGTGGGGGTTCGCACCCAATGTGTCGCTGTTTTAAAAGAGCAAACCAGTCTCAACCCCCTAGTTCCAAAGAACAGTTATCCAAAAGCATGGACGCCAGTGAAATTAATAAGAATGGCGCCTTGGCTAGAAATGTTCCCAGACAGGGAGAAAGCTAATTTAATTTTTAACGGTTTTAAGTTTGGTTTTGATATCCCTTCTTTCAAAGGATCTGGTTGTTGCTGGGTGGATAATTTGAAATCCATCCAGCAGCATAAGGATATTGTGCATCAGAAAATCCTGAAAGAGCTTGAAACTGGCAGGATCGCTGGTCCTTTTATACATCCGCCGTTTACAAACTTTAGACTTTCACCTTTAGGAATTGTCCCTAAGAAGGAATTGAATTCATTCCGTTTAATACATCACCTTTCTTACCCGTTTAAGGCTTCATTAAACGATGATGCTGACAAGTCTAAAGCGACAGTACACTATGCTTCGTTTGATCAGGCTGTCTCTTTATTGAGACAGTTTGGTCAAAATGCTTTTTTAGCAAAAGCTGATATCAAATCAGCTTTCCGTTTACTACCAGTTAACCCTGCAGGTTTCAACTCTCTAGGTTTTCAATTTGAAGGTGATTATTTTTATGACAAATGTTTACCAATGGGTTTTTCTTTATCTTGTTTCTATTTTGAGGCATTTTCATCCTTTTTACATTGGGTAGTGCAGAAGCAAATTCCGGATGGAGGTGTTCTGCACTATCTTGATGATTTTTTGTTTATAGGTGATGCTAGTTCTGAGTTATGTTATTCCTTATTGTTAAAATTTGTCGAGTTTATGAAATTTTTTGGTGTTCCGTTAGCTGAAGAGAAGACTGTGTTTCCATGTAGGTCATTAGAATTTTTAGGTATTAGAATAGATTCTGAGAGAATGGAATTTAGTTTACCAGAGGAAAAATTGTTAAAGTTAAGGGTTTCTTTAGTCAGTATGTTAGCTAGGAAGAAATGTTCATTACGTGATATGCAGTCACTGTTAGGGTTGTTGAGCTTTGCCTCTAGAGTTATTCCTATGGGAAGAGTTTTTTCAAAGCGACTGTATTTTTCAACAAGGGGTCTTAAGTCACCTAGGTCCCATATTAGGTTAACGGTTCAGCTAAAAGAAGATTTAGCTGTATGGCTAGAATTTTTATCTAAATTTAATGGACGCAGTTGCTGGCAGTTTAATTTTGAGGAGTCTGACTCTTTGTCTTTATTTACGGATGCAGCCGGTAGTATGGGCTACGGGGCATTCTTTAATGGTCAATGGTCGGCTGAGTTATGGCCCAGTGCTTGGCGTGTAAGCAAAGTTACTTCAAATATTGTCTTATTGGAATTATTTCCGGTTTTGGTAGCCATAGTTGTATGGGGTCATTATTTTAAGAATAGGAGAATTTTGTTGTTTACGGATAACAAAGGTGTGGTCTTTGCAATTAACACATTATCTTCAAAATGTGAATTAGTAGTTAAGATATTAAGACATTTAACTTTATGTTGTCTGAAGTTGAACATCTGGTTGAAAGCTAGCTATATAGAAGGAAAAAAGAATGATATAGCAGATTCATTATCTCGTTGTCAGTGGCGGAGGTTCAGAACGATGGCACCAGAAGCGGAGCTTTGTGGAATTCCGTGTCCTCCTCATTTATGGAATCTGATTTGGGACTAATCTATGTTAATATTCAGAGATCCTTGGCTCCAAGAACATGGGCTGATTATTCAGCTGCTTGGAAGGAGTGGGTTAATTTCTGTGTTAATGAGAACTGTAATTTCTTTCATAATGAGGTAGGTCTAGTTTTAAAATTTGTATGTAGCCTGATTAGTAGGAGGCTGTCATTTGCCTCCATTTCTAAGTCTCTGGCAGGCATCTCTTTCTTTCTTAAATTAAACAGTTGTCCGGCTATTTCTTCGCTCTTCCCAGTTAAGCAGCTTTTGAAAGGTTACCATAGGTCAGCTCCGGTTGTGGAAAGACGAAGGCCTATTTCATTAGATTTGTTGTTAAAATTATTCAATGTGTTACATTTAGTTTGTTTTAGTAATTTTGAAGTGTGTTTGTTTAGAACAGCATTTGTGTTAATGTTCTTTGCAGCCTTGAGAATAAGCGAACTGGTGGCAGAGAGTAAAGTTTCAGTCCCGGGCCTTTCATTTCAGGATGTTAGTTGCAAAATTGACCATGTTTTGTTATTGTTAAAAAAATCTAAGACAGATCAATTAGGAAAAGGTCGTTTGGTTAGAATTAATCAGTTTTCGGGTTCTGTTCTTTGCCCAGTTTCTAATGTTAAACATTGGTTGTCAATCAGGCCGAGTCTTGGGGTTGCTTTCCTGATTCATCAGAATGGGGATCAGCTGTCCAGATTTCAGTTTAACTCTGTTTTAAAGAAATGTTTGAAGTCCCTGAAGTTGGAGCATTTAAAAATATCCTCCCATTCGTTTAGAATAGGTGCAGCTACGGAAGCTGCACAGTTAGGAATTGATGAAGGGATTATAAAAAGAATTGGAAGGTGGGAGTCTAACAGATTTAAACTTTATGTTCGACCAGACTTGTTAGTAGTGTAATTATATATCCACAGGTAAGCGTTTGGTTGTTTGGATCCTTGGCCACTCTTTTATATTTTGGGCACAGAAGAGAGCCGCGAGAAGGTCCTATACAGAAAATTTGTCTATGGATCCGCTAGTTTTTTCGGTTTTTTGGCATGGGGTAAGGGGTTTGCAATGGAAGAACGTGTTTTCTTTAGTTAAATCACTGAGTTCTTATTGGCCGGATCCGAATTTAATTATCATCCATGCTGGAGGCAATGACCTAGGTAAAGAAAAGACTTTGGACTTACTTTGGGAAATGAGAAGTGATATAGCATTGATAAAATGTCTTTTCCCTGACGCTACTATTTCCTTTTCAGAGATTATTCCAAGACTGCTATGGTCCTCTGGAAATTATAAGTTTTTGAATCGAATCCGTAAAAGGATTAATAGAGCCATGTCTAAATACATGTCGGTCCTCGGTGGTCTTTCTTATAGACACAGTGACCTTGAAGACCTCACAGACGGGCTGTTCAGAAATGATTGTATACATCTTTCTGATGTGGGTATCGACATTTTCAATTTGGGCCTGCAGAATTTAATTGAAGAATGGCTGCGGTGTTTTGGGGGGGCCATGTCTTGGTAATGTCATGGCTTGTGGGGTTTGTCACCCAGCTAATGCTGGGCGGACTTGGTTTTTATTGGTCAAAATATTTATATTTTATTATTTATTCGATTATTTATGGTTATTCTCTTCGAATTATTTTATCTTAGGTTACCCTTAATAAACACCGTGGCCATTTTTATCCAAAGAAACTGTTGTCATGTTTTATTTCATTTTGATTGAGTATTGTGGGGTTTGTGCTACCATGTCAGGGGCCCCCCAGGCTATTGCCTGGGGGACACATGGTCGCACGGCCCCCCATAAGTTGTTAATAAAATATGTTTTTTTGCTTGGTATGTTTTTCTCTCCCCTTTCCCTCTTTTCTCCATTTGTTATTTTATATTAGAATGGTACTTACCATCGTGGTGTCCCCCGGGTAAGCTGTGCTGGTGGCACGAGCCGGTTTCCAGATGTTTCTGTCTCTGGGCAGTTTGGAGTTGGTCCCAGCTGATTGGACCTAGGTCAGCTGTGCAATTGCATGAGCAGGTTCTGGCAGATTCTATCTCCAGGCAGTTTTGTGGAAGGCCAGCTGATTGGTCATTGATAAAATCCTAAAGGCGGGAAAATTGGACATAAAAGGAGCAGTTCATCGTGGTCAAGCAGCCAGTTTTTGAAGATTGGACCGTCGCCCACCCTCCCGCCCTATTGTTCTTAAATTCCTTCACGTCACGTTGTTTGTTAGAGGGGTTTGTCACCCAGCTAATGCTGGGCGGACTTGGTTTTTATTGGTCAAAATATTTATATTTTATTATTTATTCGATTATTTATGGTTATTCTCTTCGAATTATTTTATCTTAGGTTACCCTTAATAAACACCGTGGCCATTTTTATCCAAAGAAACTGTTGTCATGTTTTATTTCATTTTGATTGAGTATTGTGGGGTTTGTGCTACCATGTGCCACTTGTACTCCTCCATTCCCTATAAAGAAACAAAACTCCTCATTTACTTTGTTAGTTTGTCCTTGACTTGCTTTAAAGAGGCTCTGACACCAGATTATAAATGCCCTCTCTCCTACATAATCTGATCGGCTCTGTAATGTAGATAACAGCAGTGTTTTTTATTTTCAAAAACGATAATTTTTTTAGCAAGTTATGAGCAATTTTAGAATATGCTAATTCGTTTTTAATGACCAACTGGGCGTGTTTTTACTTTTTACCACCTGGACGTTGTGAAGAGAAGTGTATGACACTGACCAATCAGCAACCAATCAGCGTTATACACTTCTCATTGTTCCAGCCCAGCATGATCCACAGGACAGTGTGATTGTGCAGTGAAAGAAGCTCAGTAGATAGCATTACACAGCGACCCCCTGTATATAGCGCCACACAGGCCAGCCCCCAGTAGATAGCGCCACACAGCCCCCCTAGTAGATAGCACCCCACAGCCCCTCCAGTAGATAGTGCCACACAGCCCCCCAGTAGATAGTGCCACACAACCCCCCTAGTAGATAGTGCCACACAGCCCCCCTAGTAGATAGCGCCATACAGCCCCCCCCCAGTAGATAGCGCCACATAGCTCCCCCAGTAGATAGCACCAAACAGCCCCCCTAGTAGATAGCACCACACATCCCCCCTAGTAGATAGCGCCATACAGCTTTCGCAGTAGATAGCACCACACAGCCCCCCTAGTAGATAGCACCACACAGACCCCCCTAGTACATAGCACCAAACAAGAAGCCGCCCCCCCCAAAATTTATTTTTTTACTTACCTAGACCCACTCCTGCGATGGATGGAGTCTTATAGGCTGCAGGCCTAACATGGCCTGCAGCCGATATTGTTCAACTCTATCTGCATTCTAAGGACGCAGATACAAGTGAATGTGGCAGTCGCTAGCATCATAGCCCCCCCGGTGCTAGCGACGCCACCGGGCATGAGGAGGTCCGTGCCGCCCAGCCAATAAATCTTATCTGCCGGGCGGCGCGGGCCCCCTCATGCCATGGACTCCGTAGCAGCCGCTATGGCTGCTATAGTGGGCAGGTGGCACTGAGGGGATGGGGGCTCTGGGCAATTGCCTGGTTTGCCCCCCCTAACACTGGCCCTGATCATACCCAAGAAGACTGGAGGCTGTAACTCTATATCATATCCACTTGCCAGCTCAATGCTAATTTGTGTGCAGGACTGTGATCCACAAAATCTCACTTGAAGGACTAAGTTTGATATTTGCTCTCCATCAATCTGTCATGAGCCAAATTGCAGAAAGAACCGACTATAGAAGCTGAGAGAGTCCCTCCACATCTATTACAACTCCTGGCACTGCAGGTCACAGGGTTACAGATTGAAAATCACTTTTTTTTTTTAAAGCCGACATGCTTGACTGGATTGTGATGTGTGACATTTGATTAATTAATAATGCAGTCTTATTATAAATACATTTCAATTAGCATTTTATATTCCCTACTTTCATACAGTTGAATCTCCACTATTAAAATTTTATAATGAAGAATGTATTTTCTATTTAATCCTGTTACAATGAAGCATGGTGTTAAAAGCTTTTACATGGTTGGTTAAACCCAACCTCTCTGATATTTCAATCTAAAAAAGGTGACATGCTGCAGTTTGCACTTTGTTCAGAAATGTTATATGGCAACTGACGATGACACTACATTAGCGTGAAGCTGAAATCATCCCCTTTCAAATAATCTTTCATTGACCTCCTGGCATTTACAGTAGGTTTTATAAAGCTCAGTTCAAACACAAACATAGAGGTCATGCCAGCAATATCCTAGAACTGGTAGAACAAAACTTGTAATCATGTACAGCGTTGTCTCTGTGGAATATTATTTCACAATTCGATGATCTCATGGTGCGACTGCAATTAATCATGGCCAGCATCATAGGCATAGCTTGAAGTTCCTTGGTCATGATGCAAAATCTGTGCCATGGCCCCTTAAGGGTATGTGCACACGCTAGCTGTCATTTACGTGTGAAAAGACAGACTGTTTTCAAGAGAAAACAGCTACCTCGTTTCACATGTAAATGCTCCTCCTCGCATTTTGCGAGGCGTCTGAGACGCTCGTAAATCTTGAGCTGTGCTTCATTGACTTCAATGAAGAACAGCTCAAATTATGTGGCAAAGAAGTGCCCTGCACTTCTTTGCCGAGGCTGTCCATTTACGCGTCGTCGTTTGACAGCTGTCAAACGACGACGCGTAAATTACAGGTTGTCTGCACAGTACGTCGGCAAACCCATTCAAATGAATGGGCAGATGTTTGCCGACGTATTGCAGCCCTATTTTCAGGCGTAAAACGAGGCATAATACGCCTCGTTTACGCCTGAAAATAGGTCGTGTGAACCCAGCCTTATAGTCATATACCATTTATAATACTGCTGTCCTCCTAGGTGGTAGAGGGGCCTTTGGGCTCCATTTGACACCAAGGCCCGGATAAAACTCCAACCTCTGTAACCGGTATATCTATGGCGATGTTTGTCATATAAAGAAAATGATGGTGGTAAAAAGTGGCTATATGTTTTAAAAACACTTGCTCTCTCCATTATGCAACTAAAGGCACCAGCAAATGTAATTCTATTACTTATCTCTTTCCACACTTTTTTAATGCTTATCGGAGTGCTGCAAGATCTTTTTTTGAAAAAAAAACAAAATATATATATATATATATATATATATATATATATATGTACAGCACACAAGAACATGGCGACAGCACACTGCGAACACCAATGTCACCAAAGCCACTAAATAAAAATAAATATGCATTACTGCTAAATCTACTAACAATAGGGAGGTTCTTAGTGCACATTTTGATCAAATTGTGTTTGCCCACCTGCCACAAAATGGCGTCCTCCATAGGTGGGAATAATGTTGGATTATCATATGGGCGGTTCGGGCGGCCGCCCGGGGCCTGAGGCTCCCAGTGGGCCCATGGCCGTCCGAACCGCACATAATCTTAAAATCTATGCAGCGCTCTAGCGCTACTAACTGCCGCTGTGGACCGCGCTGGTCCCGCTTCCAACTGAACCTGTGTCCGCAGGACGCAGATTCAATTGGGTTGAATGCTGGAGCCTCGCTCCAGCATTCACTCTGCCGTGAGCGGCTCGGCGCAGGCAGGCACGATGTAGTGACGTAATCGTGCCTGTCTGCACCGAGTCACTCACGGGACAGTGCAGAGGAGGAGAAGCATCCGCCACCGTCGTGGGAACGGGGATAGGTAAGTAATTATGTTATTTTTTATATTAGGTACGTACATATGGGGGCATTATACTGTATAGGACAGCTAAGGGGAATATTATACTGTGTAGAGGCAGCTATGGAGGGCATTATACTGTGTAGAGGCAGCTATGGAGGGCATTATACTGTATGGGGCATATATGGATGGCAATATACTGTGGGGGCAGCTATGGGGGACATTATACTGAGCAATTACAAGAGCTGCAGGTCCAAGGGGGGAGACGCTGTGCAGCACTTTATATAAGGGGGTGGCGCTATGTGGCACTATATACAAGGGGGGATTGCGGTATAGCACTATATAGAAGGAGGAGCGCTGTCTATCACTATATCTAAGGGGGATTGCTGTGTAGCACTATATACAAGAGTGTAGGGCTGTGTGACGCTATTTACAGAGGGGGAGGGCTGTGTAGCATGATTTACAGGGGTCAGTGTGTAGAGCTATCTACAGGGAGCTGTGTGTGGCTCTGTCTACAGGGGTCTGTGTTTAGCGCTATCTACAGGGGGTAGTGTGTGGTGCTATCTACAGGGGCTGTGTGTATGTGGTGCTTTACTCTACAGTGTTTGACACAATTATATTCAGGGGCGCAGTCTATGGTGCTATAATATTTAGGGGCACAGCGTTTGGTACTATTTTATTCAGGTGTGCAGTGTTTGGTGCTATTATATTTAGGGGCATAGTGTGTGGCACCATGATAATTCTTTGTTTATAGGTGTGGAAATGTTGGAAAAGTGAGGAGCCAAAGACAGAGTCTGCTGGGCCTTATATCTAATCCTATCATGTGTGATACTGTCTGCTGAGCAGCTGTATCTAATCCTATCATGTGTGATACTGTCTGCTGAGCCACTGTATCTAATCCTATCATGTGTGATACTGTCTGCTGGGCCTTATATCTAATCCTATCATGTGTAATACTGTCTGTTGAGCTATTGTATCTAATCTTATCATGTGTGATACTGTCCGCTGAGCTGTGTATCTAATCCTATCATGTGTGTTACTGTCTGCTGAGCTGCTGTATCTAATCCTATCATGTGTGATACTGTCTGCTGAGCCGCTGTATCTAATCCTATCATGTGTGATACTGTCTGCTGGGCCTTATATCTAATCCTATCATGTGTGATACTGTCTGCTGAGCTGTGCATCTAATCCCATCATGTGTGAAACTGTCTGCTGGGCCTTATATCTAATCCTATCATGTGTGATACTGTCTGCTTAGCCACTGTATCTAATCCTATCCATAGTTGATAGGGTCGTAGGGCTATAGATATGCTGTCTCCTAGACACACACACATTTTTTTTTTGGGGGGGGGGGCACACATATATATTGCGGCTATTCCCCCTAATGTTTTAAGTCCTTAGTGACGCCCCTGGCTGCTAGTGCTGCATTGTTGGGTCACTTAAGAGACCCAGCGATGCAGCTGAAAGCTGTGGGCCATCGGCCCTGAGAAGTTTGGGGGGTGGGCCAATAAGAACTTTTGCATCGGGCCAATGAGCCTTTAGCTACGCCCCTGATCATGACATAAGGTTGTGAGATGCCATATCATTGGTAGGATCTTCATTGTCTACAGATGCTTTGTAGGGACCAATACGAGTATGCAGTCCTAAAAGTTGCCTTTTTTTGCTGTTGTTATTGTCTTCATCCTTTAGCATTCATTAGAGGTAAAACCCCCTGTGGAGGAAACCTCTAGGAAACCATGGACTGCCCTGGACATATGAGGCAACATGTGGTCTAGAAGCTCTGCTTGTCTCATCATGACATAAAATTTTTAAAATACCAAGTCATTGGTAGGATCTTCATTGCCTACAGCTCCTTTGCAGGGATGAATGCTAGGACGCAATCCCAAAAGTTGCCTTTTTGCTGTCTTTCTTGTCTTCATCTTTCACCACTCAGGAGAGGAAAAACCCCATGTAAAGGAAACCTCTAAGAAACCATGGCTTAGGGACTGCCCATCCTCTGGGCATAGGAGGCAACTGTAAAGGATTTGACAGACACAGGTTCTGTGTCGACGCCCGTGGGCAATCAGTCTGCACCTGCTCCTATGTCTGTGAGACTGACTCCATCTTCCACCACTCAGGATGGCAGGCTTAGGAGTGGGAGAGCCTATCACAGCCTGGCTAGACGGAGCTAGTTCCCGCCCACTGTCTATTTATAACTGCCTTTCCTGTTCTTCAGAACAGTAAAGAAGGGAGGAAACCTCCAGCTTACCAGTTTGATGCGTCTCCAGACTCTCCGCTCGGATCCCCGCTACGGCTTGCGGTGTGCAAATAGAAGAAAAGAAGAAATGATCCAGCGCTGAGTCGTACTTTGGATTTAAAAAGGAAGCAGTATTCCCACCTTTATTGGGGTATTGAAATAAAATTGTCTCATTCTTTTTGCCATGAGTAAGAGCACAGCTCGTGCTTGAAACGCGTAGGCCAGGGCAAACCGCCTACTATCCGCACACGTCTTGGGACTGCGTCTCCCTTCAATTTTATTTCAATACCCCAATAAAGGTGGGAATACTGCTTCCTTTTTAAATCCAAAGTACGACTCAGCGCTGGATCATTTCTTCTTTTCTTTCCTGTTCTTCCTTTGCCTGTGATTCTTCTATGCTTGTTTCCTGGCTTGCTGCTGCTGCTTGTACTACTGATCCTCTGCTTGTTATTGACCTTGGCTTTCTGACCACTCTCCTGCTCAGCGTTTTGTACCTCGCTCACTCCTGGTTTGACTCGGCTCGTTCACCACTCTTGTTGTTCACGGTGTCTCTGTGGGTATCTGCCCCGTTTCCCTAGCTTCTGTGTACCCCTGTCTGTTTTGTCTGTCTTTGCCCATTCCCCAGAGACCTTGGACCCATATCTCCATGGATTTTATCACCGATTTGCCTCCATCTCAAGGCAAGTCGGTGGTGTGGGTTGTAGTAGACCGCTTCAGTAAGATGTGCCACTTTGTGCCCCTCAAGAAACTACCCAATGCTAAGACGTTAGCTACCTTGTTTATCAAACACATCCTGCGTCTCGATGGGGTTCCTGTTAATATTGTTTCTGACAGAGGGGTACAATTTGTTTCATTGTTTTGGAAAGCCTTCTGTAAAAAGTTGGAGATTGATCTGTCCTTCTCCTCGGCTTTCCATCCTGATACTAATGGCCAAACGGAGAGGACTAATCAGTCTCTTGAACAATATTTAAGGTGTTTTATCTCTGACTGTCAACATGATTGGGTCTCATTCATTCCCCTCGTCGAATTTTCCCTTAATAACCGGGTCAGTAACTCGTCAGGGGTCTCCCCCTTTTTCTGTAATTTTGGGTTTAATCCACGGTTCTCCTCCGTTTCACCTGGTAGTTCCAACAATCCCGAGGTAGATGTCGTTCATCAGGAACTGTGCACAGTCTGGGCCCAGGTTCAGAAGAACCTAGAGGCGTCCCAGAGCATACAAAAGACTCAGGCAGATAGAGGACGTTCTGCTAACCCCTTGTTTGTGGTCGGGGATCTGGTGTGGCTATCTTCTAAAAATTTGCGCCTTAAAGTCCCGTCTAAGAAATTTTCTCCCCAGTTTATAGGGCCGTACAAGGTCATTGAAGTCCTTTACCCTGTCTCCTTCCGACTGGAGTTGTCCCCGTCTTTTTGAGTGCACAATGTCTTTCATGCCTCCCTCCTTAAACGCTGCTCCCCGTCCTTGGCTCCCTTGAGGAAACCTCCTGTCCCTGTTCTCACCCCTGAGGGGGTAGAATTCGAGGTGGCCAAGATTGTGGACAGCAGGATGGTTCAAGGCTCCCTCCAGTACCTGGTCCATTGGAGAGGATACGGGCCTGAGGAGAGGACTTGGGTACCCGCCGGGATGTTCACGCTGGGGTATTGGTCAGGAGGTTCCACCTTCGTTTCCCCAACAAACCAGGTCCACCTAGAAAGGGTCCGGTGGCCCCTCATAAAAGGGGGGGGGGTACTGTAAAGGATTTGCCAGACACAGGTTCTGTGTCGACGCCCGTGGGCAATCAGTCTGCACCTGCTCCTATGTCTGTGAGACTGACTCCATCTTCCACCACTCAGGATGGCAGGCTTAGGAGTGGGAGAGCCTATCACAGCCTGGCCAGACGGAGCTAGTTCCCGCCCACTGTCTATTTATACCTGCCTTTCCTGTTCCTCCTTTGCCTGTGATTCTTCTATGCTTGTTTCCTGGCTTGCTGCTGCTGCTTGTACTACTGATCCTCTACTTGTTATTGACCTTGGTTTTCTGACCACTCTCCTGCTCAGCGTTTTGTACCTCGCTCACTCCTGGTTTGACTCGGCTCGTTCACCACTCTTGTTGCTCACGGTGTCTCCGTGGGCAGCTGCCCCGTTTCCCTAGCTTCTGTGTACCCCTGTCTGTTTTGTCTGTCTTTCACTTACTGAGCGTAGGGACCGTCACCCAGTTGTACCCCGTCGCTTAGGACGGGTCGATGCAAGTAGGCAGGGACTGAGTGGCGGGTAGATTAGGGCTCACCTGTCTGTCTCCCTAATTTGTCATTACAGCCCCAGAGCCGCCTTGCAAGTAATGCCACACAGCCCCCTTGTAGGTAGTGCCACGCAGCACCCTGTAGGTAGTGCCACACAGCCCCCTTGTAGGTAGTGCCACACAGCCCCCTTGTAGTTAGTGCCACACCCCGCATTTAGGTAGTGCCACACAGCCCCTTGTAGGTAGTGCCACACAACCCCCTTGTAGGTAGTGTCACACAGCCCCCTTGTAGATAGAATCACTCTCTTCCTGTAGCGCCACTGTTGCTCCCTGAAGGAGCGGAATCCCCCTGTGGCCAGGGATTCCACTCCTGGATGGAGCACTTTATGTCTCTGTCCAGTGACATCAGGGCAACTCCTGAAGCAAAATCCCTGTACACATTGTTGCCGACGATGTGACCATGGATTTCACTCCATGAGAAGTCCCTGACGTCTCCGTCGACAGGCGGCAAGGGTGCGCTCATGCTACAGCGGTAGCGACGCCACTGAGAGAAGAAGTGCCCAGGCAGAAAGGCAGCTACTGAGTCGACGGGTCCGTGCGCTTCTGAAACACAAGCAGGGGAAGGAAGCCAGCGCAGGTCACACACCCCTAAGGCCGGCTCTGTGTACATAAAATAAAATGTAAAACCAACTGCACAATCAGAAAAAATACAGATTAGAATAAATAAATAGTATATAATTCCTTATCTGATTTTAATTACTAAAAAAAAATAATACAGGTGATACATAAATTCACTTTAAATGGAACCTGAAATCTTCACTGTGTCTATAATTTGAAAAGTGTTTACTAAGTTGGTACTGTACCCCACTCAAACTTGCAAGAGGCAAATGTTGGAGAGGTTGTGGAAAAACATACTGTATAATATTTTGCATATCTTTAGGCTACGTTCACATATGCGTTGGTGTGTTCCGTTGTTCTGCTCCGTCAGAGGAGCAGAACAAGGGAATAACGGAAGCAATGGCACAACGGACACCACCAGTAGCCGACGGAACCCGTTGACTTTAATGGGTTCCGTCAGCTTTCCGTCTGGATGTTCGTGATTTTACCAGAGACAATAGTGCAGCATGCTGCGCTATTGTAAGGCACTCTGCAGTAATCTCGGTCGCATCTGTGATGAAGACCCCCAACAGAGCCTCCAACGCAGATGTGAACGAGGCCTTAGTTACTTCCTGAAAAGCAGTTTTTGCTTTATATTCCAATACCTGATTTAAAGGGGTTTTCGCATCAGAGACATTTATGACATATCCACAGGATATTCAACAAAGCAGTAGGACAACAGCACACGTCTCCAAATCTTCAAAAAGGTTTTATTGTCAAAACATCTTGTGACAAACAGGCAATGTTTCGACCCGCAGTGAGTGAAGGGTCTTTCTCAAGCCTAACAACAAATTTAAAAACATCATCTTAAATAGATAGGTGCATTTGATCATATGGTGCATTCCAACCTATCAAAATTGTGATCAAAGTCTCCCAGGTGAATTATACATTAGTTTAATTAGCATCAATCAGCTAGTTATATAACAGTACAAATGTGTATAAAACCAACATACAATGTACATTCAATGCAACAGTTGATATATATATGACAATCATTATCTTGCCAAACAAAAACAAGGAAGAGAAGTTCACCACACTACAGCTCCCAGCACCGATCTCAGGTTCTCATTGCGCATTCTCCATAGTCTGTGGATCAGAGAGGCACAGTATGCAGCACATCAAGCCTCATCCATTTCAAACTAGACAGATCGGCGTGATCATCTAATCAGGTCAGTATCGAAATCATATTTCATGAAATTCCACATTTCATCACTCAAGTATGTTATATACCAATGTTATGATCCCGGACGCCGTATCCATGCAACCAAAAGGTCACATGTTCATAAGTGTCCAATGAATGAGCGGAAGTAGAAGCATCACCCTATATCTCCATATATGACCTCATATGTAATCCTGTATGTATATGTCCTAACAATAATCAAGTCATAATCTATGTTATATGTCCCACTTAAGATAAATCATAACAATGATCAAAAAATAACAGGGAACGCTCGTAACATATGTCCGATACACAGACAGGTGTACAGCATGATAACACAAATGGCTAGAGAAGACCTGTTCGTAGGTTCATATAATAACTACCTTTCAGCCCATAATATTTAATTACTGTAGTTATATATTATAGATAAGTGTACTCTTACATAGCACGCCAAAGAAGAGAATGAACGAGGAAAATTACTGTACGTAGTCTCCATCCTGGTTGTGTGTTTGCTGATGTGTGGTGAACGAACCCCCATGATAAACATATTTTAAGTGCAAAAATAGAAATAGCAATGAATAAAAGTATATCGATAATCACCAAATAAAGTGCAAAATGTTAAAAATGTGTTAAAAACAGCAATGAAAACTCAGAGTCCAGGTATTATTTTATACTCTAAATTCAGGCCCCTAGGATATAGAGTATCGAGTTCATAAATCCAGCGTAATTCTTTTCTTTTTAACATCTTCTGTCTTTCCCCACCCCTTCTGAGTATTGGAACACAGTCTAATATCCTAAACCTCAATTTATTCAACTGATGGTTCTTCTCAATGAAGTGTTTTGGTAATGGTAGCTCTATCATTTTCTTCCTAATTGTACTTTTGTGTTTATTGATCCTCATAGGCATGGTCATCTCTCCTACATCAATTAATGAACATGGGCACGTTATCATATACACAACAAAATCAGAATTGCACGTGAATCTATGTCTGATGTCGAAAACTTTTCCAGTATAGGGGTGCTGAAACTTATTGCCTTTTAGAATATTATTACAATTACAGCAATTAAAACAAGGAAAGTTTACATTTTTAAGGGGACAAAGTAGCACTTGTGTATCTTTCTTTTTGCTACCCACATCTGACTTAATCAATGAATCTCTAATATTCCTAGACCTTCGATAGGACATAATGGGTGGTGTATTAAATTTAGCAATCTCACTATGTCCCTTGGACACTATTGACCAATTTTTACGTAAAACATTATTTATGCGACCACTCAAGTTGCCAAACGTTGATATGAATGGTATTCGATCAACATGTTTCGGCTTCTTTGTGGGTACCAATGGATCAGTTTCCAATCTATTTCTCTGTTTCTGTACAAGGTTCCTAGGGTTCCCCTCTTCTTGAATTTGTTGCACATCTGTGTCAACCTAACCTGTTTCTGTGTTGAATCTGATACTATTCTATCAACCTGTAGTAGTTGACTCCATGGTAAAGATTCTATCATGTGTCTGGGATGATTATTACTGTACAAGAGGAGATTGTTTCTAACCGTTGCCTTAACGAATAACGGTTGCATGGTTACGGTGTCCGGGCTCATAACATTGGTGCATAACATACTTGAGTGATAAGATGTGGAATTGAATGAAATATGATTTCGATACTGACCTGATTAGATGATCACGCCGATCTGTCTAGTTTGAAATGGATGAGGCTTGATGTGCTGCATACTGTGCCTCTCTGATCCACAGACTATGGAGAATGTGCAATGAGAACCTGAGATCGGTGCTGGGAGCTGTAGTGTGGTGAACTTCTCTTCCTTGTTTTTGTTTGGCAAGATAATGATTGTCATATATATATCAACTGTTGCATTGAATGTACATTGTATGTTGGTTTTATACACATTTGTACTGTTATATAACTAGCTGATTGATGCTAATTAAACTAATGTATAATTCACCTGGGAGACTTTGATCACAATTTTGATAGGTTGGAATGCACCATGTGATCAAATGCACCTATCTATTTAAGAAGATGTTTTTAGATTTGTTGTTTGGCTTGAGAAAGACCCTTCACTCACTGCGGGTCGAAACGTTGCCTCTTTGTCGCAAGATGTTTTGACAATAAAACCTTTTTGAAGATTTGGAAACGTGTGCTGTTGTCCTACTGCTTTGTTGGAAATTACATTATGCCAGAGAAGGTTTGCCTGGCTTGAGAGCGTGCGCCGCACCAGGAACCCGGGACTTGCGCTGCTTCAAAAATGTCCTATTTTTTGCTCAATATCCACAGGATATGTCATAAATGTCAGATAGTTGCGGGTCCTACCTCTGGGACCCGCACCTATCTCTAGAACGGGGTCCCCTAAACCCATTTCTAACTTTTTGTGATCACGCTGCCTCCCGGCCACTTACTGATTACATGGTCGGGAGATACGGAAACAGCGTAACTAACTAAGCTACGCTGTTTCCGTAACTCCCATATAACTGAATAGTAGTTACGGAAACAGCGTAGTTCACATGCTACGTTGCTTCCGTAACTGGCATTCACTACTATGGTAGTTACGGAAACAGCGTAGCTCGGCGAGTTACGCTGTTTTCGTAACTCCCGACCATATAATTATGTCATAAATGTCCCTCATGGGAAAACCCCTTTAAATCACTGTAAACCTGGATTTAGCCCTACTTTCATTGTATATTGGCCACATTGTCATAAAATTGTTAACTGCCATGCTATTATACATGATAATCTCCTAGAAGTGAGAAAATAAAAATCTTAAAATGCATGAAGCAAGCTTTTCCACATGATCTCTTGTAACAGTCTTGATGGGAGATGATTTTAACATCTTAGGAGCATGATAGAAGCATACTGTAGGTGGAAGTGAATATTTACAAACTGGTGACAGAGCCTCTTTAAGATCACTTGTCTGTCCTTCTTTGATCATTCACTTTCTATTTCATTTATGTTCACACCTCCTGTCTCGTCTGCTAATGACTAGTAGATGCCTATTCACACAAGGAAATATAACGTCGACAAACGTTAATTTTTAGCTCATCATAAAAAATTTGATTAATGACTAACAATTTTTTGCTGATCGTGCAATCACTGCTCATGTTTATACCAGCCAATGATTTCGAACTTTCGTCTCATATAAAGATTTTTTACACGATATTGGCCCCATGTGAAAGGTCCTTAAAGAGGCTCTGTCACCACATTATAAGTGCCCTATCTCATACATTATGTGATCGGTGCTGTTATGTAGATAACAACGCTGTTTTTTATTTTGAAAAACAATCATTTTTGGGGAAGTTATGAGCAATTTTAGATTTATGCTAATTACTTTCTTAATGCCCAACTGGGCGTTTTTTAACTTTTGACCAAGTGGGCGTTGTAAAGAGGAGTGTATGACGCTGACAATCAGCGTCATACACTTCTCTCCATTTATACTCAGCACAGCGTGATCTCGCGAGATCATGCTGTGCTGTCACATACACCCACATTAACTTTACTGAAGTGTCTTGACAGAGAATAGACATCACCTCCAGCCAGGACGCGATGTCTATTCACAATCCCAACACTTCGGTAAAGTTTGTGTGGAACTTAATCACTGTACAGATTGATCTCGCGAGATCACGCTACTGCTGTCATTCATAGAGTGATCTCGCGAGATCACGCTGTGCAGCGATTAAGTCCCACACAAACTTTACCGAAGTGTTGGGATAGTGAATAGACATCGCGTCCTGGCTGGAGGTGATGTCTATTCACTCTCAAGACACTTCAGCAAAGTTAATGTGGGTGTATGTGACAGCACAGCATGATCTCGCTAGATTCTCTGTGCTGAGTATGAATGGAGACAAGCGTATGACACTGATTGGTCAGCGTCATACACTCCTCTTTACAACGCCCACTTGGTCAAAAGTTAAAAAACGCCCAGTTGGGCATTAAGAAAGTAATTAGCATAAATCTAAAATTGCTCATAACTTCCTCAAAAATGATCGTTTTTCAAAATATAAAACAGTGTTATCTACATTACAGCGCAGATCACATTATGTATGAGATAGGGCACTTATAATGTGTTGACAGAGCCTTTTTAACCCGTTAGTGACCGCCCCATAGTGTTTTTACGGCAGCCACTAACGGGCTTTATTCCGATGCAATAGCCTTTTTACAGCGCTGCATCGGAGTAAGTAAACAGAGGAGGGAGCGGTCAAATCTCCCTGCTCTCAGCTGCCAGAGATAGCGGAGGGCTGGGGGCTTCCCTGCTCTAATGGGTGAGATTGATATTAGTATCGCCCTCACACGTTTAACCCCTCAGATGCGGCGCTCAATAGCGAGCGCCGCAACTGAGTTGTTTTGGAGAGAGGGAGGGAGCTCCCTCTCATCCCATTGACACCTGGCGATAAGATCGCCGAGTTTCTGTGTCTCCGATGGCAGCTGAGGGCCTAATAAAGCCCCCCCCCCGGTCTACCTGTAGTGTATGCCTGCTAGGTCATGCCTCTGGCATGACCTAGCAGATGCCTGTCCGTTTTATACGGACAGGCATAATACACTGCAATACAGAAGTATTGCAGTGTATTATAAATGCAATCGGATAATCGCATAGTGAAGTCCCGTAATGGGACTGGTAAAAAAAGTGAAAAAAAATGAAAAACCCACTTTTCCCCCTTAGGCCTCGTGCACACTTTCGACACCGTTTTCACTGCAGTTTTTTAAGGATCCGTGTGCCCGTTTTAGCGGCCGTGTGCACTCCGTGTTTCCGTTTCCGAGCGCCGAGCATGGTACTGTCCCGGGTGCTGAAAGAGTTAATGGGCTGCACTGATCGGCGGTAACTCTTTCAGCACCCTGGACAGTATCATGCTCGGCGCTCGGAAAATAAAATTTTAATGAAATAAAAAAAAAAAAAAAATAAGTTCATACTTACTTTCCTCCTGTCCGGCGTCCAGGAATGACGTTTCATCCATGTCGCCGCTGCAGCCAATCACAGGCTGTAGTGGCGGTCACGCACGTCAGGATGATGTCAGAAGGCCGACCTCCAGGGATGACGCTTCATCCCACGTGACCGCCTCTGCAGCCAATCACAGGCTGCAGCGTCCTCTGCAGCCAATCACAGGCTGCTGCGTCATACAGGAAGGTCGGACTGGAGGAAGAAGAGGGACTCATCACCAAGACAACGACCGGGTACGTATGAACTGCTTTTTATTTTATTTTTAATCAGCAGCCTCTTTTCCCTATCAGTGATTGATAGAGACAAGTGGCTGCCGATTAGTGTAATATATCTGTAATGTATTTCTGCCTGCCCGGTCGTTGCTAGGCAACGGCTCCGTCACACACGGATGGCACACGGATGCCTTTCGTGTGCCTTCAGTTTTTTTGACAGCCCCATTGACTTGCATGGGCCTCACGGTCACGGAATCTCGGACCAAAGTAGGACATGCTCTACTTTGGATCAGAACGGAGCAACGGGACCGTCAAAAAAACCGAAGTGTGCGTGGCCCCATTGAAATGAATGGGTCAGGGTGCTAGCCGTCAGAAAAAGGGCTAGCACCCTGAAGAAAAACACTGAAGTGGGCATGAGGCCTTACAAACTGCTTTATTATTAAAAAACAAAATAAAGTAAAAAAGTTACACACATTTGGTATCGCCGCATCCGTAATGACCCCGACTATAAAGTTATTACATTATTTAACCCGCAAGGTGAACGTCGTAAAAAAGAAAATGAAAAAGCATGCAAAAATTGCTGTTTTTTTTTAATCCAGCCTTAAAAAAAAATGGGATAAAAAGTGATCAAAAAGTCACATCTACTCCAAAATGGTACCGATAAAAACTACACGTCGTCCCGCAAAACAAAAGCCCTCATACAATTGCATCGGCGAGAAAATAAAAAAGTTATGGCGCTTCAAATATGGAGACACAAAAAACAAATAATTTTGGAAAAAAAGGGTTTTCACTGTGTAAAAGTAGTAAAACATACAAAATCTATATACATTTGGTATTGTTGCAATCGCAACAACCAACTGAATAAAGTTATTGTGTTATTTATACTACACGGTAAACAGCATAAATTTAGGACGCAGAAAACTGTGGCGAAATTGCAGGTTTTTTTCTACCCCCCCCCCCCCCCTCCCACAAAAAAAGTTAATAAAAGCTAATCAATAAATTCTATTATAGCTCTTTCAATGAGACGATGGAAAAACGTAAAAAATGGCTTGGTCATTAAGGTCTAAAATAGGCTGGTCATTAAGGAGTTAAGGCCAGGGATGCATGTTCTGGTTCACACCAGTGCATTTTTTTCTGTTTTGTTTTTAACAAAACAGTTCTAGGAACTGTTTGTGAAAGTATTCCCTACTGAAAACCAACCACATTTTTCTTTGTAGAATAGGAGTATCTACAATTTACTTCAATGGCCAAGTAGCATAGCATGCACTGTCTTATCCTTATTAAATCTGTAAAGGGATCCATTGACTCCTGACATCAGTGGGGGTGTCAGAAAAAGGTCAGCATTTTCTAATGTTGGACATTGCAGTTGGCTGTATTAATTATGTAAGCATTTTGTTCCATAATTTGCATTTTTCTTGTACTCTTGTAGTTATAGCTTGATGGTTTGGTCATTTTATTGTTGTTCATTTTTCCTTCCCATATTTTTGATACAGAAGAGTCATCACCCTGTCATCTCTGCTGCAATAAAATGACATACAATGTCTGTTCCAGAGCAAGAACACTGTCAAAATGCCCAGAATATTTCCATTTACATGAAGCTCCATTGTCAATCAAAGCTAAGACATTGATACAACAATTTAATTTTTATTGTAACATTATATAGCGTACAAGCATTTCTGCAAGTAGTATATAATATAAGGAATACATATAGTGATGTTGGAGGTTGTCAGTGGTGGATTAAGAAGACCATGGGCCCTTGGCTGTTACCCAAACTTGGGCCCCCCTTCTCCACCGCCACCCTGCCATGCCGTAACTATTGCTAACACTACCTTTTTGCACAAGCATTAACAAATGGGTGTTACGATTCCCCTTTTCACAGGGATGTGTCCCTACATACTGACAGTATCACACTGTGCAGGGACACAGCGCCAACCCCCCATGTAGACAGCGCCACACACACACCCCCCTGTAGATAAAGCCACACACACACACACCCCCCTGTAGATAAAGCCACACACACTCCCCTGTAGATAAAGCCACACACACCCCCCCCCCCCCCGTAGATAAAGCCACACACACACACACCCCTGTAGATAGAGCCACACACACACACCCCTGTAGATAGAGCCACACACACACACACACACACACCTGTAGATAGAGCCACACACCCCTGTAGATAGCGCCACACACACAACCTCCTGTAGAGAGCGTCACACATCCCCCTATAGATAGCATCACACAGCCCCCTATAGATAGAGCCACACAGCACTCCCCCTTGTATATAGTGCCACACAGCGCTCCCCCCCCACCCTTGTATATAGTGCTACACAGCGTCGCTGCAGCTCTGGTATGACATTTTATCCCATATGACTGCTGCAGCCTGTGATTGGTCTGTGATTGGCTGCAGCGGTCACATAGGGTGAAACGTCATCCCAGGAGGCCGGCCCGGACGAAGAAACAGAATTCTGGGCAAGTATAAGATTTTTATTTTTTTCTAAATTGTGTTTTTACATAACATCTGCTATCTGTTGCGGGTTTTACCTCCCCATTGAGTTAAATAGGGAAAACCCGAAACAAATGAGCAGCGTTTACGCAAATACAATTGACATGCTGCGGAATAAAAAACCGCACCGCAGGTCAGTTTCTGAGCTTTTTATTTCCCGCTTATCATTTACGCAGCATGTGATGAGAATTGTTCACATCTAATCTACTCTGCTGCTACTGTATTAGGGCTTGTCCACACTTAACGGAATTGCTACGTATTTTCCGCCCGGAAAATACACAGAATACGATAGCAGCAAAGTGAGTGAGATTTACCAAATCTCATCCAGACGCTGCGTAAAATTTCCGACCAGATATTTTGTCCTGCGGTGCGTGTTTCTTGTACTGCAGCATGTCAATTCCTGCTGCGGAAAGTGACTGAATTGCTGCGTTTTTTCAGAGGAGATGTCACCATCTCCCAGCATTGAGAAAAACGCTGCAAAATACGCACCACTTACTGCAGTAAAAACCACAGGTGCTTTTTTTCTGTAGCGGAATTTCTGCTAATATATATATATATATATACATACACAGACTATACATATGTATGTATATATACACTCTATCTCTATCTCTATCACAGACACACAAAGTACACAAAGTACGCACATTATGCACAAAGTACGCACATTATGCACAAAGTACGCACAGTACACAAAGTACGCACATTATGCACAAAGTACGCACATTATGCACAAAGTATGCACATTATGCACAAAGTACGCACATTATGCACAAAGTACACAAAGTAGGCACATTATACACAAAGTACACAAAGTAAGCACATTATACACAAAGTACACAAAGTATGCACATTATACAAAGTACACAAAGTATGCACATTATACACAAAGTACACAAAGTATGCACATTATACACAAACCAGAAGGAAAAGGTTCAGCACTCCTTGTGGAATATGAAAAAATCTTCTTTATTGGTTAAAATAGATAGCCAGCGGAAGACTGAACAGCAAACAGTGGACAAGAAACATAAAACATAAAACATACGTTCCCTCTGATGCGTTTCTAGCTCTCAAGAGCCATTACTCATAGATAGGGGAAGGAATGAGAATGTCTGACTAAAATACCTGCCAAGACAAAAAACACCCACTTTGATCAGGTGTATGCAATTATCACAGAAGTGGATGACATGTGAAACATACAAAATTCCTTAAGGAAGAAACAAATAAAATTTGTAATCGTTTAAAAAATTGAGGTTATCCCCAATGGACTTTGGATAGGGCTATTAATTTGGGTGAGGACAGAAAAGGTTGTGATTTACTACAAAGAAAGCATACACATAAAAAGAACAAAAATTCATCTCTTGCGTTTGTTACGTTTGTTACATCGTTCAGTAAAGAATATCATATGATACGATCTATAGTGTCCAAATATTTACCAGTCCTCTTTCAAGATGAGGGCTTACGCCAGATATTAGAGCCAGGTTGTAAATTTTCCTCTCGGAGAGCACCTACTTTGGGTTCTATGCTTTCACCTAGTTTAACGCAATTTTCATCCAAACAGAATTTGTGGCTTTCGTCAAATGGCTTTTATCCTTGTGGAGCAAATATATGTATGTGTTGCAATTATGCACACCAAACTAAAGAAGTTATCTCAGCCATTGATGGATCTATACATAAAATTGAACAATTCATCAATTGCAACACACGGCATGTAGTTTACCAAATAAATTGTACTCTTTCTAATATACCAGTAGTTTTTGGTTTTCAGGAATTGAAAGAGTTAATAGACCAGTGCGAGGTGGTGATCATAGGAGAGCACTTTTAAATCTTGAGGGTTACTGGATTCTCATGTTGAACACTATAGTCCCCAATGGCTTAAATGTGAGAAATGATCTTATTCTGAACTACTAATATTTTATATATTTTGCACATTTTGTATTTTTGTATTTGGCTTGAGATTTGATAGTTGCATTTTATACAATTTTGTATGTTTCACATGTCATCCACTTCTGTGATAATTGCATACACCTGATCAAAGTGGGTGTTTTTTGTCTTGGCAGCTATTTTAGTCAGACATTCTCATTCCTTCCCCTATCTATGAGTAATGGCTCTTGAGAGCTAGAAACGCGTCAGAGGGAACGTATGTTTTATGTTTCTTGTCCACTGTTTGAACCTTTTCCTTCTGGATTGTTGTTTCTACAGCGTGGAGATCGCTGTCTTCTTCGTGCACCTAGGAGGGTGAGCTGACATTTCCATATATTTCCTACATTATACACAAAGTACACAAAGTATGCACATTATACACAAAGTACACACCAGTATGCACATTATACACATAAAGTACACCTTGTAAACACACATGAATATGCACATTAACTCCTTAACGCCGAAGGACGGATATATCCGTCCTCAGAAGCTGCTAGTTCGCGCAGGAGGACGGATATATCCGTCCTGTGATGGCGCGGGTACTGAGACTGTACCCACGCGATCAGCGGCAGGAGCACGGCTGTTATACACAGCCTGGCTCCTGCTGCAACTGCCGGAATCGAAACGCGCGCCGATTCCGGCAGTTTAACCCATTAAATGCCGCTGTCAATAGTGACAGCGGCATTTAATGTGTTTGACAGAGGGGGGAGCTCCCTCTGTCACCCGATCGGCGCCCCCGCAAACAAATCGCGGGTCGCCGTCAGGTTTCCATGACAGCCGGGGGTCTAACAAAGACCCCCAGGTCTGCCTTCAGCATCTGCCTGTTAGGCGATGCCAGAGGCATGACCTAATAGATCGCCTGTCAGTTTTACACTGACAGGCAATAATGCTTTGGTATACGAAGTATACCAAAGCATTATATATGCGATCGGCACATCGCATAGTGAAGTCCCCTGGTGGGACAAAAAAAAAAATATGTAAAACAGTTAAATAAAGTTTGTGAAAAAAATAAATAAATAATTACAGTCAAAGTCAAATAAAACTACTTTTTTGGCCCAAAAAGTGGTTTTATTTAGTAAAACGGTCAAAACAAATCACACATACACGTATATGGTATCCCTGCGTTCGTAACAACTTGACCAATAAAATGAACATATTAATTAAACCGCCGGATGAACGGCGTCCAAAGAAAACGCAAAAAACAACGTCAAAATTCTCTCTTTTCTCCCATTCCCCCCATAAAAAATAAAATAAAAGTTAATCTATAAGTCCTATGTACCCCAAAATAGTACTAATAAAAACTACACATTGTCCCGCAAAAATCAAGCCCACGTACGGCCACATCGACGGAAAAATAAAAACGTTACGCCTCTTGGAATGCGGCGATGCAAAAACAAGTAATTTTTTTCTAAAAGGCTTTTTATTGTGCAAACGTAGAAAAAACATATAAAACCTTTACATATTTGGTATCCCTGTAATCGTGCCGACCCATAGAATAAAGTTAACATGTTATTTACGCTGCATAGTAAACGGCGTAAATTTATAACGTGAAAATTAATGCTGGAATAGCTGCTTATTTTCAATTCTCTCCTAAAATAAAGTTAATAAAAGTTAATCAATATGTTATAAGCATCTAAAAATGGTACAATTACAAAATACAACTCGTCCCGCAAAAAACAAGCCCTTATACGGCTATGTCGACGGAATAAAAAAAGAGTTACGACTCTTGGAATGCGACCGTGAAAAAACAAAAAATAATCCTTGGTCATTAACGTGCAAAATGGCCCGGTCATTAAGGGGTTAAACACACATGAATATGCACATAAAACACACATTAAACACATTGTAAACACACATGTACTTACCTTTTATGTAGGATATTTGTGAGTCTTCACTGCAGCTCTTCTCCTGCTCACAGCCCGACACAGAGCCCGCCGACAGTCTCCCCTCCCCCATGTCCCGACAGCTAGCAGCAGGAGAGATGTTTAGAGCAGGGAAGGGGGGCTGGAGGGGGAGCTTCTAAAGCAGCACAGACCACGGCTGCTAAGTAGGAGAGAAGCTCCCCTCGTCTCATGACAGGTGCGGTCCTGGCTCCGGGGCTCCCTCCGGTGCTAGCGACGCCACTGGGCATGAGGGGGTTTGGGCGGTCATGGGCCCCCTGGGAGCCTTGGGCCCCAGGTGGCCGCCCGAACCGCCCTAATGATAATCCGCCACTGGAGGTTGTTGAAAGTTTATGGAGACCATGAGTAATGGACCTGGCAGTGAAGCCACTGTAACACAATCAGATTGGCAAAAGTTGTGGTGTGGAGTCTAAGGGAACTCAGGTATAACCTTTAGGCTGCGTTCGCACACACTATTTACGAATGTAATACGGCTCCAAAGCGGCAGCAAACATCTGCCCATTCATTTGAATGTGCTTTACGATTTTCTGTGCCGACGGTCATTTTTTTTACGCGCTGCTGTCAAAAGACAGCGCGTAAAAAAGACGCCCGCGTCAAAGAAGTGCCTGTCACTTCTTGAGACGTAATTGGAGCCATTTTCCATTGACTCCATGGAAAAACAGCTCCAATTACGTCCGTAATGGACGCAGCGAAAAGCTCCTGCACTTGCCATTACGTCTGAAATTGCGAAGCTGTTTTCTCCTGAAAACAGCTCCGTGATTTCAGCCGTAACGGACGTGTACGTGTGAACATATCCTTATCCCTAAAAAAAAAAAAAAAAGCATGTGAACTTTTCTACAGGTTATTCCCAGGATGTAGGAGTAGTATCTTTTCAGTGACAAAAGCCACAATACATCTCAACCAGAAGCCCAGAGAAAGAATACCTGTAATTATATCATTTAACATAATAGCAACACAGACAAGAAGATTGCTCGGAAGCACCACTGTAACAGGGTTTAACCCCTTAAGGACTGAGCCTGTTTTGGCCTTAAGGACACAGCCTATTTTTTCAAATCTGACATGTGTCACTTTATGTGGTAATAACTCCGGAATGCTTTTACCTATCCAAGCGATTCTGAGATTGTTTTCTCGTGACACATTGGACTTTATGTTACTGGCAAAATTTGCTCGATACATTAAGTATTTAATTGTGAAAAACATCAAAATTTAGCGAAAAATTGCAAAAATTAGCATTTTTCTAAATTTATATGTATCGGCTTGTAAGACAGATAGTAATACCACACAAAATTGTTGCTAATTAACATCACCCATATGTCTACTTTAGATTGGCATCGTTTTTTGAACATCCTTTTATTTTTCTATGACCTCACAAGGCTTAGAACTTTAGCAGCAATTTCTCACATTTTCAAGAAAATGTCAAAAGGCTATTTTTACAGGGCCCAGTTCAGTTGTGAAGTGGATTTTAAGGCCTTATATATTAGAAACCCTCGATAAGTCACCCCATTTTAAAAACTTCACCCCTCAAAGTATTCAAAACAGCATTTAAAAAGTTTATTAACCCTTTAGATGTTTCACAGGAATTAAGGCAAAGTAGATGTGAAATGTTCAAATTTCTTTTTTTTTTTGCAGAAATTCATTTTTCATCTATTTTTTTTGTAACACAGAAAGTTTTACCAGAGAAATGCAACTCAATATCTATTGCCCAGATTCTGCAGTTTTTAGAAATACCCCACATGTGGCCCTAGTGCACTTATTGACTGAAGCACCGGCCTCAGAAACAAAGGAGCACCTAGAGGATTTTGGGGCCTCCTTTTTATTAGAAAATATTTTAGGCACCATGTCGGGTCTGAAAGGCTCTTGCGGCGCCAAAACAGTGGAAATCCCCCAAAAGTGACCCCATTTTGGAAACTACACCCCTTGAGGAAATTATCTAGGGGTATAGTTAGCATTTTGACCCCGCAGGTTTATTGCAGAAATTATTGGAAGTAGGCCGTGAAAATGAAAATCTACATTCTTTCAAAGAAAATGTAGGTTTAGCTAATTTTTTCTAATTTCCACAAGGACTAAAAGGAGAAAATGCACCACTACTTTTGTAAAGCAATTTCTCCCGAGTAAAACAATACCCCGCATGTGGTCATAAACGGCTGTTTGGACACACGGCGGAGCTTAGAAGGGAAAGAGTGCCATTTGTCTTTTGGAGATCAAATTTAGCAGGAATGGTTTGCGGAGACCACGTCACATTTGCAAAGCCCCTAAGGGACCAAAACAGTGAAAACACCAAAAAAGTGACTCCATTTAGGAAACTACACCCCTTGAAGAATCCATCTAGGGGTGTAGTGAGCATTTTGAACCCACAGGGGTTTCATAGATTTTATTAGAATTGGGCAGTGAAGATAAAAAAAAAACATTTTTTTCCAATAAGACGTAGCTTTAGCTCAAAATTTTTCATTTTCTCAACAAATAAAGGAATAAAATAACCCCAACATTTGTAAAGCAACTTCTCTGGAGTACGGCAATACCCAATTTGTGGTCATAAACGGCTGTTTGGGCATACGGCAAGGATCAGAAGAGAAGGAGTGCCATTTGGCTTTTGGAGCACAGATTTTGCTGGATTGGTTTCTTGACACCATGTCACTTTTGCAAAGCTCCTAAGGTACCAGTACAGTGGAAACTCCCCAAAAGTGACTCGATTCACGAAACTACACCCCTTGAGGAATTCATCTAGGGGTGTAGTGAGCATTTTGACCCCACAGGTGTTTCATAGATTTTATTAGAATTGGGCAGTGAAAATAAAAAAAATCCTTTTTCTTCAATAAGACGTAGTTTTAGCTGAAAATGTTTCATATTCTCAACAAATAAATGAAAAAAAGCACCCCAACACTTGTAAAGCAACTTCTCCTGTGTACGGCAATACCACATATGTGGTCATAAACTGCTGTTTGGGCACAGAGTAGGGCTCAGAAGGGAAGGAGCGCCATTTGGCTTTTGGAGTACAGATTTTGCTGGATTGGTTTCTGGGCGCTATGTCGCATTTGCAAAGTCCCTGTGGGACCAAAACAGTGGAAACCCCCCAGAAGTGACCCCATTTTGGAAACTACACCCCTCAAGGTATTCACCTAGGGCTGTAGTGAGCATATTAACCCCACAGGTGATTGGCAGAAATTGGTGTGCACTCGATATTGCAGAGTGAAAATGGTTTTTCAATAGATATGCCAATATGTGGCGCCCAGCTTGTGCCACTGGAGACACACACCCCAAAAATTGTTAAAAGGATTCTCCCGGGTATGGCGATGCCATATATGTGGAAGTAAACTGCTGTTTGGGCACACTGTAGGGCTCAGAAGGGAGGTAGCGCCATTTGGCTTTTGGAGCGTGGATTTTGCTTGTAGTAGTTTTGTTTTGAGTCTTACTGGTGTTTCCGTTTATAATGTCGGGGCACATGTAAGGCGGGCGGAGTATATAAGGGGCATAGTCAGGTGGTATAGTGGGGTAAAAAAAACCAATAAAATAATCCATAGATGTGTGTTATGCTGTGACACAATCCTTTCTGCACAGGCCGGTGTCGCACTAATAAATGGTCTTTACTTATTCCCCTTTTGGTCCACACTCGGCACCTTTGAAGTTTGGGGAATTTTGCTGGGAAAGTGTTGTCCAAGTATAATACGGGCGCCCTCACTTCCAGCAGATATGTTTGGGCCCACCCCTTCCTGGTTCCCTAATTTTAGGGGCCTTGATAATTCGCCACTTGAAACAGAAGAAATGTTCCCCTCGAGCCGGCACAACTACATATTTTTCTTTCCTGATTTATTGGTGCCTTGACTAATTTTATTTTTTCATAGACGTAGTGGTATGACGGCTGGTTTGTTGCGGGACGGGCTGTAGTTTTTATTGGTACCATTTTGGGGTACATGCGACATTTTGATCACCTGTTATCCTTTTTTTTTGGGAGGCAAGGTGACCAAAAAACAGCAATTCTGGCATATTTTTTTAGTTTTTTTTATACAGCGTTCACCACGCATTATAAATTACATGTTACTTTTATTCTGCAGGTCAGTCCGATTCTGGCGATACCTAATTTATAGCACTTTTTATGTTTTACAACTTTTTGCACAATAAAATAACTTGTAAAGAGAATGGATTTTTTCTGTCGCCAAGTTGTGAGAACCATAACGGTTTTAATTTTTCGTCGACGGTGCTCTATGAGGGCTTGTTTTTAGCGAGACGAGTTATAGTTTTTATAGGTACCATTTTTAGGTACATGCGACTTTTTGATCACTTTTTATTAAAATTTTTGGAAGACAAAGTGGCCAAAAAATAGCAATTATGTCAGTATTTTTTAGTTTTGTTTTTTTACGGCGTTCACTGTGCGGAATAAATAACATAATATTTTTATAGTTCAGGTCGTTACGGTCGCAGCGATACCAAATATGTATGGCTTTATTATTTTTTTCAATAATAAAATGACTTGATAAAGGAAAAAGGGCGATTGTGTTTTGTGTTATTATTTGAAACTTTTATTGTATGTTTTACAACTTTTATTTTTACTTTCTTTACACTTTTTTTTACACTTTTCTTTGGTCCCACTAGGGGACTTGAAGGTCCAACTGTTTGTTTGATGTTCTAATACATTGCACTACCTATGTAGTGCAATGTATTAGAACTGTCAGTTGTTCACTGACAGCAAGCCGATCAGGCTCCGCCTCCCGGCGGGGCCTAATCGGCTAACGTAATGGCAGATAGGAAGCCATTGTTAGGCATCCTGTTGCCATAGTAGCAGTCGCCAGCCTTGCCATCGCATGGCAAGGCTGCCAATTGCATACAAACCACTTTGATGCAGCGATTGCATTGAATCGCTGCATTGAAGGGGTTAATGCCAGGAATCGGAGCTAGCTCCGGTTCCTGCCGATAGATCGGGGTGTCCGCTGTAACATACAGCGGACACCCACTGCTGATGACGCCGGCTCAGCTTCTGAGCCGGAAGCTGAGCCGGCGCCATCTTGCCGATGGTACCGGAAGCCTCCTGGGCCCCGCCGACGACGGGGCATAGGAGGATTCCGTTACAGGCTGATCGGGAGGTAAGCATTAGCCCTCCGATCGCCTTTGCAGCCACCGGCAACCCAGCGATCACGTTGCTGGGGCGCCGGTGGCTATAAACTCCTCACATGCTGCGATCTCTATTGAACGCAGCATGTGAGGGGTTAATCGGTCGGATCGGCGGCTAGCTCCGGTCCTGGCCGATACCTCAGGGTGCCAGCTGTAACATACAGCTGTCACCCGGCGGTGATGTCGCTGGCTCAGCTCCTGAGCCAGCTTCATCTCCATCACGTACAGTTACGTGGAGATGCGCGAAAAGGCCATCTCCCATCACGTAACTGTACGTGAAATGGCGCGAAGGGGTTAATGCACATTAATATGCATTTAACAGGTTCCCGACCGCTGGCCGTAAATATACGGCCAGCGGTCAGGGTCTCTAAAGTCCGGCGTATAGTATATATACGGCCGCACTTCAGAGACTGTGCACGCGCGATCGCGTGCACACAGCTCTATGCCCTGGCTGTTGCTAACAGCCATGGGCACTGGGCAGAATGTCAGGGGTCAATCTTTTGGCCCCTGAACATGTGATCGCTGTGACAACCAATCACAGCGATCACATGCATTTCTGCATAGAAAACAGTGTGCACGCGATCGCGTGCACACAGCCCTGTGCCCTCGCTGTTACCAACAGCTCTGGGCACTGGGCAGAGTATCAGGGACCAATCTGATGGTCCCTGAACATGTGGTCGCTGTGAAAATCACAGCGACCACATTTGTTTTATTTTGAGTTTTCTGGCAGTAAATCTCCTGCCTCTTTTCTTCTCCTCAAATATTGTTTCCGTTTGAGGAGAAAAAGAGACTCGGGAGAATTGCTGCCAGAAGATTACAGTGAAAAAAAAAAAAAACAGTTACACTATAAAACATTCTCTGTATAGATAGATTTCTATCTATCTATACAATCTATCTATCCATCTATCTTTTTTTCTATCTATCTACCTTTCTTTCTTTTATTCTATTAGAATAGGCAGGTAGGGAGTATATAATTATATATATATCCACATATATATAATATATATAGCAATAGCGGTTTATTTTTTTGTTAGCGGTAGTGTAGATATATATAGCAGTTAGGCCCCATGCACACGACAGCAAAAAACCTCCGTTTTTGCGGACCGCAAGTGCGGTCCGCAAAAACTGAGCCATTCACTTTCATTGAACGCTGACACCTTTCAGTAGCACTACGGAAGGGTGTCAGTGCCGTGGAAATGTTCCGGGAATTATGGAACATGTCCGTTCTTTCGCATTTTGCGGGCCGTGCTCCCATACTTTGTATGGGAGCACGGCCCGAAAATGCGGCTGTCAGTCAGCGGCCGGCCGTGCCCGCGATCGCGGACAGCAATTGCGGGCACGGTCGTGTGCATGGGGCCTTAGTTTGTGTGTTTTATAAAAAAAATAAAAAAATAAAATTTGTTTAGTTAGTGTTAGTTACGTTATGGCGAGGAAGTTGTTTAGCGCCGAGGAGGCATACGCCATGCTGTGGTCTGAGTCGGAGACCGCATCAGAGATGGCGTCCGAGATGGAACCTGTTTTAGGTAGTGACGATGACAGCGTCACTTCAGGTTCATCTTCAGGGGACGTTGTCCCTGATGCAGTCGAAACTGCAGAACATGAAAGCGCAGGGCCAAGTAGCGCTGTAGCACGGGACAGCCTGGTCCCTCCAGTCCAGGCTCTTGTATGGGCACCTGCCCCATCTTTTGGGCCTAGAATCCACGGATTTACTGCCACTCCTGGCATAACCGTGGACAATACAAATTTTGTCCAAATGGATTACTTCCATTTATTTATAACGGACGACATCCTAAATCAGATTGTCCACGAAACAAATTTATATGCCACGCAATATATAAGGCAGAAACCTTCATCCACCCATGCCAGAGATTGGACGCCCACCAATTTGCAGGAATTAAAAAAAAATTTGGGGCTCACCCTAAATATGGGTATTGTCAAAAAGCCCTCCATTAGGTCTTACTGGTCAACAAGACCCGCCCAAGCCACCCCAGTATATTCTGCAGTAATGCCCAGGTCTCGTTATGAGACAATAATGAGGTTCCTCCACTTCAATGACAACGCACAGGCCCCCCCAAGTACCGATGCAAACCGGGATCGGTTGTTCAAAATAAGACCGCTAATAAATTCCCTGAATAATTTATTTCTGCAACTCTACACCCCTGAGCAGAATGTAAGTGTGGACGAGCAGATATTTTGGAAGTGTTATAGAAACTCTGTTGAGTTTTGTAAAACCAGCTTTGAAAAAAAGCGATATGTGAAATAATCTTCTTCTATCCTCCGCCCTCCTACATCTCTATGTGATAAATAAGGCCACATATTTGGTATCCCCGTGCACGGGAGAAGTGGCAGAATGTGAACGGAGATTAATTTTGACCGTGGTCTATACCGTGTGTGAAAAATGCTGGTATAAACTGACGCATTTGCTAAAAAATTGCTAATTTTATTTTGTTCCATCTTATTCAAGAAACTTTCAGAAGAAAACTGGACTGTCTAAAAATATGATAAACCCCTTGAAGGAAACCTTGTGGGGTCTACTTGTGTGAATGAAGTCATTTATGGGGTGATTCTAATCTTTCAGCAGCATTAGGCCCCCCAGAAAACAGTATGCGGCTCTAAAATCAAATGCAAAATTCCTGGACCGAAAAGGCCAAAAAGCCTCCTTTTATGCCAAGCCCTGGCACATGCCCGCACAGTGAATAAGGCACACATATTTGGTATCCCCATGCACGGGAGAAGTGGAAGAACGTGAAAGGAGATGAATTTTGGCCGTGGTCTATACCGTGTGTGAAAAATACTAGCCTAAACTGACGCATTTGCTAAAAAAGTGCTGATTTTATTTTGTTCCATCTTATTCAAGAAACTTTCAGAAGAAAACTGGACTTGCTAAAAATATGATAAACCCCTTGAAGGAAACCTTGTGGGGTCTACTTGTGTGAATGAAGTCGTTTATGGGGTGTTTCTAATGTTTCAGCAGCATTACGCCCCCCAGAAAACAGTATGCGGCTCTAAAATCAAATGCAAAATTCCTGGACCGAAAAGGCCAAAAAGCCTCCTTTTATGCCAAGCCCTGGCACATGCCCGCACAGCGAATAAGGCACACATATTTGGTATCCCCATGCACGGGAGAAGTGGAAGAATGTGAAAGGAGATGAATTTTGTCCGTGGTCTATACCGTGTGTGAAAAATACTAGCCTAAACTGACGCATTTGCTAAAAAAGTGCTTATTTTATTTTGTTCCATCTTATTCAAGAAACTTTCAGAAGAAAACTGGACTTGCTATAAATATGATAAACCCCTTGAAGGAAACCTTGTGGGGTCTACTTGTGTGAATGAAGTCATTTATGGGGTGTTTCTAATGTTTCAGCAGCATTAGGCCCCCCAGAAAACAGTATGCGGCTCTAAAATCAAATGCAAAATTCCTGGACCGAAAAGGCCAAAAAGCCTCCTTTTATGCCAAGCCCTGGCACATGCCCGCACAGCGAATAAGGCACACATATTTGGTATCCCCATGCACGGGAGAAGTGGAAGAATGTGAAAGGAGATGAATTTTGTCCGTGGTCTATACCGTGTGTGAAAAATACTAGCCTAAACTGACGCATTTGCTAAAAAAGTGCTGATTTTATTTTGTTCCATCTTATTCAAGAAACTTTCAGAAGAAAACTGGACTTGCTAAAAATATGATAAACCCCTTGAAGGAAACCTTGTGGGGTCTACTTGTGTGAATGAAGTCATTTATGGGGTGTTTCTAATGTTTCAGCAGCATTAGGCCCCCCAGAAAACAGTATACGGCTATAAAATCAAATGCAAAATTCCTGGACCGAAAAGGCCAAAAAGCCTCCTTTTATGCCAAGCCCTGGCACATGCCCGCACAGTGAATAAGGCTCACATATTTGGTATCCCCATGCACGGGAGAAGTGGAAGAATGTGAAAGGAGATTAATTTTGGCCGTGGTTCATACCGTGTGTGAAAAATGCTAGCATAAACCGACGCAATTGTTAAATTCTTGCATTTTTTTCCAATTTTGCCCACTTTAGAGAAAAAAAAAAAAATTATATATACTGACAAATGCCACTAAAACAAAGCCCTATCTGTCCTTTAAAAAGAGTGTAAAATTCAAAGATGAACTTTATTCACCTGCTGAGTTATAGTCATCTAAAGAAGCGCATAGCAAAATTGTGAAATTTGCTCTGGTCATTTAGCTGTAAAACAGCCTAGTCCTTAACCGGTTAATGTACATTTTACATTAGGGCACCTTTAAGAAAAAGTAAGCTCATTGTCCAATCCTTTTCTTATAGTTCATAGATTTGTCATTCCATTTTCTTTTCTATCCTGCAATTTTCTTTCACATTTTATTCTATCATTATATCCATCATCGCAACTATCCAATTTTAGTCATTGCCGAAATTTTAACTGCAAAATTCACCCAGGCAGAGCTAAAACTTTCTTACTGAATAATGCCAAGCTTGTCAATCACACAATGTCAAATTTCTATCTCTAATGTATATGGACAGGGGTGTAACTAGGAAACACTGAGCCCTGTAGCAAACTTTTGACTGGGGCCCCCTCCCCTGGGTGCCACACACAGCCCACCCTTGTAGATAGAGCCCCGCTGTAAATAGTGCCATACAGCCCCCTACTTTAGACAGTGCTATACAGCCCCCCTGTAGACAGTGCTATGTAGCCCCCCCTGTAGATAGTGCTATACAGCGCCACCTGTAGACAGGGCTATACAGCCTCCCCATACAGTGCTATACAGCCCTGCCTGTGGAGAGTGCTATACTTTCAAGTATCACAGAGGAACAATCAGTGTGGTGCGCAGTGGCAATTTTTTTTTTCTTTTAAGCCACTGCTCTAATCCCACCCAATCCCTGCCCATGCACACCCAGTTCAGCCCACACAGTATTATGCCCCCATAGTGCCTCCACACAGTATAATGGCCTCTAGCTGTCCCCACACAGTATAATGTCCCCATAGCTGCCACTGCCACATACAGTATAATGCCCACACAGATGCCCCATACAGTATAATGCCCACACAGATGCCCCCATACAGTATAATACCCCATACAGTGTAATGCCCCCAAAGCTGCCACTGCCACATACAGTATAATGCCCACACAGATGCCCCATACAGTAAAACTCCTACACAGATGCCCCATACAGTATAATGCCCAAACAAATTCCCCCATACAGCATAATGCCCCATAGCTGCCCCCATGTAGCATAATACCCCCATAGTTGCACCAACAGTATAATGCCCCCCATAGCTGCCCCCACAGTATAATAACCATAATAACCCACACAGTATAATGCCCCACACAGTATAATGCCCCCACATAGCTGGCCCCACAATATAATTCCCCCATAGCTTCCCCATGCAGTATAATGCCACCCATAGCTGCCCCATAGAGTATAATGCCACCCATTGCTGCTTCGCAGTATAATGCCCCCCATAGCTGCCCCCACAATATAATGCCCCCATAGATGCCCCCACAATATAATGCCCCCATAGCTGCCACCACAGTATAATGCCATCCATAGCTGTCCCCACAGTATAATGCCCCCACAGTATAATGCAGCCCATACAGTATAATACTCCACATATAGTAAAATGCGCCTATAGCTGCCACCATATCAGCTCCCTTTTCCTACCCAGTATAATGCCCCATAGTGCCTAATAGAAGAATAATAACATAACTACTTATCTATCCCCGTTCCCACGATGGGTGGCGGATTCTTTTCCTCTGATCTGTGCTGTGCTCCTCCGGTCACTGCATCACGCCTGCCTGCGCCGAGCCGCTCACGGCAGAGTGAATGCTGGAGCAAGGAGCCGTCGGCTTCTTGCTCCAGCATTCAGGAAGCGAGACCAGAGCGGTCAGCACTGTGTGGCTACGGGGGCCCTGTCAGCCTCCAGGCTTAGGGGCCTGGTCGCAATTGCAACTGTTGCGATCCCTAGAGCTACCCCACTGTTACCGTAGCCCATGGCAGAGCAAGGAGATACCTCCCTGCTCTGTCATAGTGTTCAACAGCATCTGCGTCCGATGCTATTGGCCGAATTTACAGAGGGACACCTCATGTCAGAATGAGTTAGACTGGATTTCACCTTTAATGGATACTACAGAACATTTCAAGCTGGAAATTGTTACCTTTCCAAAACAAATTTTTCATTTCAGTCTATCCATGTACAGTGGCGTAACTACCGTTGTAGCAGCCATAGCGAATGCTAGCGGCACCTCTGGGCATGGGGGGGGCCGTGACGGCTGTCGGCACAGGCCCCCTCATGCCGCGGGCCCCCTACCAGCCGTTATGGCTACTACAGCGGTAGTTACGCCACTGTACATGGATAGACTAATATTAAAAATTTGTTTTGGAAAGGTAACAATTTCCAGCTTGAAATGTTCTGTAGTATCCATTAAAGGTGAAATCCAGTCTAACTAATTCTGACATGAGGTGTCCCTCTGTAAATTCGCCCAATTTTTAAATGAGGGAATCACTGTGCTTCTTTGAGAACCCAGTCCCCTTTGGCGATCTTTTGACTCCTCTACATCTACCAATGAAAGGTCTCTAGTTTGAAAGTGCTGTATTCCAGCCAAGTCATGGTCTGTGCTGCTTAGCATTTTAAAGAGGCTCTGTCACCAGATTTTGCAACCCCTATCTGCTATTGCAGCAGATAGGCGCTGCAATGTAGATTATAGTAACGTTTTTATTTTTAAAAAACGAGCATTTTTGGCCAAGTTATGACCATTTTTGTAGTTATGCAAATGAGGCTTGCAAAAGTCCAAGTGGGTGTGTTTAAAAGTAAAAGTCCAAGTGGGCGTGTATTATGTGCGTACATCGGGGCGTTTTTAATACTTTCACTAGCTGGGCGCTCTGAAGAGAAGTAACATCCTCTTCTCTTCAGAACGCCCAGCTTCTGACAGTGCAGATCTGTGACGTCACTCACAGGTCCTGCATCGTGACGGCCACATCGGCACCAGAGGCTACAGTTGATTCTGCAGCAGCATCAGCGTTTGCAGGTAAGATCGACTTACCTGCAAACGCTGATGCTGCTGCAGAATCAACTGTAGCCTCTGGTGCCGATGTGGCCGTCACGATGCAGGACCTGTGAGTGACGTCACAGATCTGCACTGTCAGAAGCTGGGCGTTCTGAAGAGAAGAGGATGTTACTTCTCTTCAGAGCGCCCAGCTAGTGAAAGTATTAAAAACGCCCCGATGTACGCACATAATACACGCCCACTTGGACTTTTACTTTTAAACACACCCACTTGGACTTTTGCAAGCCTCATTTGCATAACTACAAAAATGGTCATAACTTGGCCAAAAATGCTCGTTTTTTAAAAATAAAAACGTTACTGTAATCTACATTGCAGCGCCTATCTGCTGCAATAGCAGATAGGGGTTGCAAAATCTGGTGACAGAGCCTCTTTAAGTATACTCAGAAGAGCAGAGTGGACAGCTGAAGATAAAGGGGTTGCTTTTTTATAAATAAGGGCATTATTTGGGCCTATAAGAGCATGTGGATTTCATAGAGGGGGTTCCCTGCATGGGAAACCCCTCTATGAGTCAGAGCAGAGAGCTCTGACAGATCCGGACTGTCTATGTATTACATTGATGATAACCATTTATTTGAATGGCCGATATGTACAACTACTTGTATGGCCAGCTAGAGCTCCCCCAGCCTATTGCCGTGAAACCAGACCCATGACGATCAGTTGATTACCAAAAAGTGGTTGTTGTGTTGAGACAATCGAAAAAAAGCATAGGTAGCTACTATAAAATATATCCTTTAATAATTATCCCTAAAATCAGGTATATACTGTAGACTCACAGGACACACAAGAGCAATAAACAGTATGTGGAGACCTCCAGTGTGCGATAACTGGAAGAGCCCCTAAAAAATTCACCAATAAAACAGTAGTATGCACAGCAATGAGATCAGATGCATATGAAATATACAAAAATCAGCACACCATGAGTTAGGGTATGTGCACACACACTAATTACGTCCGTAATTGACGGACGTATTTCGGCCGCAAGTACCGGACCGAACACAGTGCAGGGAGTAGACAGTAGACAGTCATAGCCATCCCTATCTCACCCTAAGGCCTTATTCACATGAACGCGTTTAACGTCCTTGATACGCGCGTGAGAATCAAGCGCGTCGCACGGACCTATGTTAGTCAATGGGGCCATTCAGACATTCCGTGATTTTCACGCAGCGTGTGTCCGTTGCGTAAAACTCACGACATGTCCTATACTTGGGCGTTTTTCGCGCATCACGCACCCATTGAAGTCAATGGGTGCGTGAAAATCACGCGCAGCACACGGAAGAACTTCCGTGTGTCGCGCGGAATTCGCGCAACAGTAGATCAAGAAATGAAGGAAAAAATAAAAGCACGTCCTTCATTTCTTTTTCTAAACATCAAAACCGCATGTCATAAGGATGGCATATGCGTGAAAATCACACAGCCACGCAGCAAACACTTATTACACACGGAACTGCAACACGCAAAAACAATGCGCTTTTTGCACGCGCAAAATGCACTTGTTCTGTTTATCTGACCCTAAACAGGAAAGTAGACCCTGGGGTACCTCATCCTATACTACACAAAATCGACATATATCTATGCATTATTATTATTGTTATGCGACAACCACTTTTAGAAATTTTTACAGTCTACTGTTTATGAGACAGGAAGTAGCTGCCTCAAAGCTATTATTGACAGCCATATTAGCTCTAACATGGGGCTAATATTTCAACTAGTTACCAAGTGGCTTCTAAACTCTCATTCTCTTAGGTCTCCCTGTCAGTTAATCACAGTTAGAGTACCCATCCACTCCATCCCACTTACTTTGCAGGAGCATGTCTCCCAGGTGTGAAACTTGTTGTGGTATCAATTACCAAATATTTATTTTACTTTAAATGTGTCTAACATATCAGAGCTTTATACAACCTTTTCATGTTAAAGGGGTTGTCCGACGACAGAAAATGTTTCTTATTGGTTAGGAAATGTCACGCCACAGCTAAGTGGAGAAGCTCCACTTCTGGTACCACATCACAGGGCAGGGAAATCTGGACATCCTCGCAGTTTTGATAGTGAAAGTATATTAGTAAGTGTCTCCATTTTAGATTTCCTAACCAATTCGGAAGGTTTTCTGTTGTTGGACAATCCCTTTAACAAGTTAAAAAGACAACTAATGACCTATCCACCGGATAGGTCATCAGTATGTCATCGGTGCGGGTCCGACACCCGGACTCCGCACTCATAGGCCGCTCCGGTGGCCTGTGAGCACCGGATGTTATGGAACATAATTTTATGTACGGAGCTCTGAAGCAGTTGGCTCCGTACACAGCATAGCGGCCGTTCTGCAGAACTGCAGGTCCGCTCCTATTGACTTGAATAGGAGCAGAGCTGTAGTACTGCAGCTTGGCTGCTATTCCGTGGCCGGAGCTAAGTTCTTCCGGCATGTACGTCCGGTGCACGGTGGCACCGGACCAGCTGATCTGTGCGGGGTCCGGGTGTCGGACCCCCACAGATCATGTACTGATGATCTATCCGGTGGATAGGTCATCAGTTGCCAGAAGGTGGAAAACCCCTTTAATGGGAGGATAAGCAACTTTGAAACAGTTCTAATTCTGCTAATCTTCAGGGGAAAGAAAGGATCAGCCAACTAAAATCCAAGCCATCCACCTCTTTTTTCCCCGATGGAAGATGTTAGCATCAGTCTAGCTGTCCCTATACACATTAGATTGTTAGCGATATCTGCCAACTATTTATAATGTACGACTGACTTAAGCCAAATGATTTCTAACAGGCAGTTTTACTGTACATCTGGAGACACATACCATGAAAAGTTTGTTTTTATTATTTGCAATGTTAAATACTTTTGTGTCAATTTAGATGATACCTTTATTGTCTAACCATAAAAATTATATATTTTTATTATCTGGAAAATATGCTTTAAGTCAAATTCCTATGACTTGTAAGACATATTCCTCTTTAAAATGTGTTTGTGCTTAAAGCCTCAGTCCTAAAGGTTCACAGACAAGAAGAAAAGCAGTCAATCAACGCAGACAGTGAAATGACATTTATAGACTGTGCTTGTTACTAGTGATATATGTAACAGAGAGATGCAGAATGAATGTGCTGTTATAATTTTGTTGCTTTGTGTTCCAGAGACTTCAGTTTTATTAAGTGCAGATTCCCAGATAAAATAGTTTTTAACAAAAATATTGGCTTTACACAACGTCATAAATAAATTGAATGTAGGGGGTGCCAATTATAAATCCTCCTTCTCTGGCTACTTGCAAACAACGAATAATATCTGAATGTACTGGATTTCAAGAATATAAATCCTAATGCAAAACGTAATGGAGTGGTCTGTAACAATTAATCAGACTGCTATGGAAAACACAGAGGGGAGAATTTATCAACCTTTCTATGCTAGTTCACTGGCAGAGGTAAGTTGAGAAAGGGCCCAAAAGTCACAATTTGTGGTGTAAATTGCAACTTTTAGCCTATTTATTCCTGCACTTGCCACTTTTGTGTAAAGGTGGTGTGGTTTCTTAAAAGGGGACTAAGTCACAGCGGCCCGACAAATGTATTCTAATTTACGGAAAAGTGTAAATTATAGTGGAAATCTACGCCAGCTCCTAGATATTTCTGTGTGCAGAGTAGCAAGATAGAGGCCTGCCTCCCCATAAAAAATAAAAATAAAAAAAAAGAATGCTCATCTCACTGCACCTTTTCTCTCTTCCTTGTCTCCTCAGTCTCTTTCAGCATTTTACAGCTTATACATCATACTGATGCTGGGCGGCGTCAGGACGTTATATGGACAGTGAAATCAGAGACTTCTCCTAGAGCAGAATCCCCGGCCACATCGATGCCGAAGATGTGGCTGGGGATTCCGCTCCTCCAGGGCGCAAAAAAATACCCTCCTCCTCACATTCACTTCGCACTGTGTGGAGGAGAAGAGAGCGGCAGAAAGAATGGCCGTCACTCGTATCACATCCGAGTGACAGCCGTGCTTTAAGCGGCCCCATAGAGTCCTATAGGAGCCGTGCGGCCGGGAGAATGGCCGAAAATACGGCATGCTCCATTTTTTGACGGCTCGGTTTACCAGGCCGTCAAAAAATCGGCCGTGTGAATAGCTCCATTTCAGGTCTATTGTTTCTACTGCGGCCGTGTGACAGCCGTTCAAAAAACGTCTGTCACACGGCCGGGAATCCCTGTCGTGTGAATAGGGCCTAATAAAGCATTTCCACCTAAAAAAACAAAACTGTAAAAATATTATTGAGCTGTTTTTGTGTTATAGTGGTCAAAAATTTGCTGGAGTTTCAAAGCGAGCAATTACCAATAATACCATTCGAGTACCCATATAATTGACATATCCATCTCTCCACTACATCTTACTCTCTGGAACAGAAGTGCACTTGCACCAACAGAGGGAGCGTCCACCTCCAACGAGAACTGTCGAGAGATGTCAGGATGATGGAGGATTGAGGCTGAGGTAAAGGCATTCTTGAGGCTATAAATGCAGATTCTGCCTCTGGAGTCCATACCTTGGCGTTCACACCCTTCTTGTTAAGGGTAGAGGGGGGAGCTGTCAATGATGAGAAGTTTGGGATTATCTGCCGGTAGAAGTTGGCGAATCCCATAAAACGATGTATGAACTACAGGCCCTGAGGCCATGGCCATTCCAGGATGGACTTTACTTTCTCAGGATCCATCTTGAGACCTTGATCCGAGATGTAGCCCAGGAAGGGCAAAAAGTTTTTTCAAAGACGCACTTCTCCAGCTTTTTATACAGACGATTCTCTCTTAAACGCAGCAGAACTTGACGAACATGCCTCCGATGAGTCGTCGGATCTGGAGACAAAATCAGAATATCATTGAGATAGACCCCAACACAGACATAGAGAAGATCTTGGAAAACATCATTGACGAATTCCTGGAAGACCGCGGTAGCGTTACACAGACTGAAGGGTATCACCAGGTAAGGAGTGTTAAACGTTGTCTTCCACACGTCACCTTGACGGATTCAGATCATACTGTAAGCACCATGCAAGTCTAATTTAGAAAAATACTTGGCTCCTCAAATGCGGTCAAATAGTTCCAAAATTAGTGGCAACGGAAATTTGTTCTTGACCGTGATACCAATACAAAAGGCCAAAGAGATCCGTCTTTTTCCTTGACAAAGAAGAACCCAGCCCCGGCCGGGGACAAGGATTTTTGTATGAAACCCCTCTCCAGATTCTCCTTGATCTAGGCCGACATAGACTGAGTCTCTGGCAGAGAGAGTATACCCATCCACGGGGAGGGTACGCATTTTGAACCAGTTCAATGGGGCAGTCAAAATCCCGGTGTGGAGGAAGCGTCTCAGCCTCCTTCTTGCTGAAGACATCTGCAAACTGAGAGAAATGAGGGGGTAATCCTGCCAATGACTGAGGCAGAGGAGGCTGGACAGGCTGAATCTGTAACAGACAGCGGCTGCGACATTTGGAGCCCCATTGGAGAACCTCTCCGGAATTCTAGTCCGGGACTGGGGCATGTAGTCGGAGCCAAGGCAGGCCCAGTGTAATGGCTGCTGTGCTGTTCCCCGCCTCTTCCACGGTCTCTGCTCCGGTTCCTGCACTCTCCATTCCCTCATGCTCGTCCCGATCTCCCCTTACCCGATCCGGACGCTCTGCTGGCTCTGGGAGGCGTCAGGTAAGTGCATCTCTTACCTCCCTCCGCGGTCGTCATTCACGTTGTGCGGCTGCAGCCACTAGAGGGTGCGCGCGCTGACTCTTCCCTTCTTAAAGGGCCAGCGCGTGCCAAAATGCCAAGACTTCCTATTTAAGGATCCTCCTCCCTCTGAATACTTGCTTGTTCAACCAAGTTCCCCCGTGAGTTTCCCTGAACCCTGGTTCCCTGCTTCCTTGCCTTCTGCCTTTGTCTGGATTTCCCATTTTGACCTCTGAATGAACTTGACTATCCTTGCCTGCCACCTGCCTTGACCTATTGCTATCAATACCCGTTTCAACATCTGCTGCCTGTCTTGACTTCTGGCCTATACACCCGACTGCCTCTAAACCTGCTGTGCCAAGCGTTGTCCTGGGTTACAAGGACCATCTCCCGGACGACATAGAGTACCCACAAACAAACCGGTGAGAACCGTTATAGTTTGAACAAGCCATGGATCCCCTTGACACAGCCCTGCCTGACGCAGCTGATATGGCTCAGGAACTTTCTAGACAAAGGGTCCGCCAAGATCAGCTTTTTCAGCTTTTGCAAAATGTGTCCACTCATTTGAACGACCTTGCGCCTCCGGCGCCTCCGACGCCACCAAAACCACTGCATGCACCTGTCTACAGTCCAGGACTACATTTATCTACGCTTGCCCGCTATGAGGGAAACCACAAAACCTGCAGGGGATTCGTTAATCAATGCACCATCCATTTTGAGGTCATGGCGCATCATTTTTCCTCAGACCGGGCTAAGGTGGCCTACATTCTGTCCCTGCTTTCTGGCGAAGCGCTGGCGTGGGCATTGCCCTTGTGGGAGAGAAACGACCCCATAATGTATAATATTCGGAACTTTCTCTCCACATTTAAAAAGGTGTTTGAAGAACCAGGTCGGGCATCTTCAGCAGCTTCCTCTCTTCTCAAGCTCCAGCAAGGAACCTCTACTGTAGATCAATACGCCATTCATTTCCGCACCCTGGCTACAGAACTCCAGTGGAATAACGAGGCTCTAGTATCTACCTTCTGGGAGGGTCTAGCGGGTCGAATCAAGAATGAACTTGCTGGCCAAGACCTTCCGCCATCCTTGGATGACTTGATCACTCTTGCCAATTGGATTGACATACGTTTCCCTGAGAGAAAACAAGAATCTGCTCGGGGCAATCGGACATTACGGTTGGCACTAACCTTCCAAAGGTCTCTTCTTGCCTCATCTTCCCCTCGGTCGGATGAACCTATGCAGGTGGAGAGAACAAAACTCACGCCTGAGGAGTGCCAGAATAGACGCAAGTTGAACTTATGTTTATACTGTGGTTGAAAAACGCACTCTCTCAAGGACTGTCCAGTGAGGCAGGAAAACTCCAACGCCTAGGGCAAGTAGGGGAGGCTACCCTAGGTGGAGTATCACCCTCTCAAAAAGATGACCATACCGGCAAAACTGTCCTTTGCAGGAACCACTTTCTGCGTCCAAGCCTTTCTAGATTCTGGATCCACTGGGAATTTTCTGTGCCAGTGCTTGGTTAATCGCTACCAAATCCAAGTTAATAAATGAACCAAACCTTTGTCCATTGTCCATTGCTTCTGTGGATGGGTGGCTTCTACAGCAGACTATCTATCTTGTCACTGAGCTCATTTTCATGTTAACAGGGGCGCTGCACTGGGAACGTATCTCCTTCTATGTTTTAAAGAACTCTCTGAACCCATGGCTACTGGGTCTACCGTGGTTTCAGAACCACTCTCCTGTTATTTACCTGACTGGAGGTCAAATTACCCGCTAGAGTGACTTCTGTCACCAACATTGTCTACAAACTATTCGCCCATCCATGCCTCAGCCTACAGAACCTAACTCAGCAGGACTTCCTACTCCATATAAAAGCTTCTCTGATGGTTTCTGCAATCAACAAGCTGAATCGCTGCCACCTCACAGGCCGTACGACTGTGCCATTGACCTGGTCCCCAACGCCACACCTCCCAGAGGTAGAGTCTACCCTTTGTCTTTGCCCGAGACGGAGGTCATGTCTCGGTATATCCAAGAGAATCTGAAGAGAGGATTCATCCATAAGTTTTCTTCTCCTGCTGGCGCAGGGTTTTTCTTTGTGGGGAAAAAAGATGACAAGTACCCGTTACCGTTGATCTCTGAACTCTTTGACCACCTACAAGGGGCGAGAATTTTCACCAAACTAGACCTTCGTGGAGCTTATAATCTCATCCATATCCGCGAGGGAGATGAATGGAAAACCGCATTCAACACTTGTGATGGGCATTTTGAATACCTCGTCATGCCCTTTGGACTTTGTAATGCTCCTGCGGTTTTTCAGGCCTTTGTTAATGACATTTTTCTAGATCAGTTGTACAGCTGTGTGGTGGTATACCTAGATGACATTTTAATCTTTTCTCCTAATATTCAGACTCATCGTATGCATGTGCATTAAGTGTTACAGCGTCTGCGACAGAACTCTCTGTTTGATAAACTGGAGAAATGCCAGCCTGCCTTTCCTGGGGTATGTAATTTCCGACCAGAGACTTCAAATGGATCCAGCCAAGCTATCCTCAATTCTCAACTGGCCTTGTCCGCAAGGACTCAAATCTGTCCAACGCCTGCTGGGATTCGCAAATTATTACCGCCAGTTTATTCCTCACTTCTCCTCTATGACAGCTCCTATTTCTGCACTGACCAAAAAGGGGGTTACATAGTTACATAGTTTGTACGGTTGAAAAAAGACACATGTCCATCAAGTTCAACCAAGGGATGGGAAAGGGGAAGTAAAAAATGTCTACACATAGGAGCTAATATTTTTTTGTTCTAGGAAATTATCTAAGCCTTTTTTAAAGCCATCTACTGTCCCTGCTGTGACCAGCCCCTGCGGTAGGCTATTCCAGAAATTCACCGTTCTCACAGTAAAGAAGGCTTGTCGCCTCTGCAGGTTGAACCTTTCTGTTTCCAGACGGAGGGAGTGCCCCCTTGTTTTTTGAGGAGGTTTTACATGCAACAGGATTTCACCATATTTTTTGTATGTGCCATTCATATATTTATATAAGTTAATCATGTCCCCCCTTAGTCGTCTTTTTTCAAGGCTAAATAAGTTTAGTTCTTTTAATCTTTCCTCATAACTTAGATTCTCCATTCCCCTTATAAGTTTCGTCGCTCTTCTTTGTATTTTTTCTAACTCCAGGGCATCCTTTCTATGAACTGGAGCCCAGAACTGGACTGCATATTCTAGATGAGGCCTCACTAATGCTTTGTAAAGTGGTAATATTACATCCCTGTCCCGCGAGTCCATGCCTCTTTTAATACACGACAATATCTTGCTGGCCTTTGAAGCAGCTGATTGACAATGCATGCTGTTATTTAGTTTATGATTTACAAGTACACCCAGATCCTTCTCAACAAGTGACTCCTCGAGTGTAGCTCCCCCTAGGACATATGATGCCTGCAGGTTGTTCGTACCCAGGTGCATAACTTTACATTTATATACATTTAACTTCATCTGCCAAGTGGACGCCCAAACACTCAGTTTGTTTAAATCCGCTTGCAATTCACGAACATCTTCCATAGTCTGAACTATGTTACATATACTGTAGCTTGGTGTCATCTGCAAAAATAAAAATAGTGCTATTAATCCCATCCTCTATATCATTAATAAATAAGTTGAATAATAGTGGTCCCAGCACTGAACCCTGGGGTACACCACTTATAACCGGTGCCCATTCAGAGTAGGAATCATTGACCACAACTCTCTGGATACGGTCCTTGAGCCAATTCTCAATCCAATTACAAACTATACTTTCCAAACCTATAGTCCTTAATTTACCCATTAGACGTCTATGAGCGACAGTGTCAAATGCCTTTGCAAAGTCCAAAAACACTATATCCACAGCGGCCCCTCTATCTAGGCTTCTGCTCACCTCTTCATAAAGAAAAAACAAATCAGGTTGGTTTAACAGCTTCTATCCTTAGTAAAACTCTGCTGGCTGTCACTTATAATACTATTTAATGTCAAAGACTGGACCACGGAGGCTGAAGCCGCATTCCAAGCTCTTAAAATTGCCTTCTCTTCTGCTTCAGTCCTACATAGACTGGATTCCACCAAACCCTTTGTTCTGGAGGTCGATGCTTCATCTGTGGGAGTCAGAGCTATTCTTTCACAAAAGACTTGTAGAGGGAGACTTGTGGCCTGTGGATTTTTCTCCAAATCTTTTACACCTGCTGAAAAAAATTATCGTATTGGAGATAAGAACTTTTGGCTATTAAATTGGCCCTGGAGGAGTGGAGACATTTGCTAGAGGGTGTGCGGCATCCTATTATTATCTACACAGATCATAAAAACCTCCTTTACCTGCAATCTGCTTAATGCCTGAATCCTCGCCAAGCACGTTGGGCATTATTCTTCTCCAGATTTGATTTCCATCTTCACTACAGACCCGCTGAAAAGAATACCAAAGCTGACGCCTTATCTCACTCTTTTGATCCCACAGATCAAGAGCCCAGTCCTCAGTTTATTATAGATCCAAAACGTATTATGATCGCTGCCCCAGCTGAAGTGGTACACATTCCCTGAGGAAAGACCTACGTACCCCCTAAACAAAGGGATTGTGTTCTTCGCTGGGGTCATGCTTCCAGTGTTTCTGGGCACCCTGGCATCAAAAAGACTTTCAATTTGATTAGCCGTCAGTACTGGTGGCCTTCCATGTCCCAAGATACTATAGACTTTGTTTCAGCCTGACTCACCTGCTCATAGAATAAAGTCTCCCATTTAAGACCTGCCGGTCTTTTGCATCCTCTAAACGTGCCTCACTCTCCCTGGTTGCACATTGCCATGAACTTCATTACCGATCTGCAAAGTTCTGCTGGGTGTACCATGATCTGGGTAGTCGTGGATCACTTTTCCAAAATGGCGCATTTTGTACCCCTTCCAGGCCTTCCATCGTCTTCCCGACTGGCTACACTGTTTATCAAGCACATCTTTCGCCTTCATGGTCTTCCTAAACATATTGTCTATGACAGAGGAGTACAGTTCACATCCAAGTTCTGGAGAGCCTTATGCAAACTGCTGGAGGTCAACCTTGACTTCTCTTCCGCTTACCATCCTCAATCCAATGGTCAAGTAGAGTGGATTAATCAAATACTTGAACGTTTCCTCAGAAATGTTGTGTCTCCACGACAAGACGACTGGGCAACAACAAGAGCATGCTGTAAATGACAGGTTACAGCGAGATTACGGTTGCTCTGCTGTAAGCACCATAGAAACATTAGCGAAGTGTCGGGATTATGAATAGACATCCCGTCCTGGCTGGAAGGAATGTCTATTCACTGTCTAAACACTTCAGTAACGTTAATGTGTTAGTATAAGACAGCACATACTAATCTAGCAGGATCCCTATGCGCTGAAGAAATTAATGGAGAGAAGTGCATGACGCTGATTAGTCAGCGTCATACACTCCTCTGTACAACGCCCACTTGGTCTAAAGTAAAAACATGCCCAGTTGGGCATTAAGAAAGTAATTAGCATAAAGCTAAAATCACTAATAACGTGGTAAAAATAGATTCTTTTTCTAAATAAAAAGCACTGCTGTCACCTACATTATAGCGCTGATCTCCTTATGTAGGAGATATAGGGCACTTATAATGTAGTGACAGGGTCTCTTTAAGCTTCTCCTAGAGAGGAGGCAGTAAAACAGAACGATCTGTCTATACAAGCTTTGACAGTTAGGGGGAGGGGCCTCAGCAGAAAGGATAAGCCACCTGAGCTGCCAACCTGAAGAAAATCTAGCAGAGCAATTGGAGCAATAGACGGGGAGATCTCTAAGGCCTCATGCACACGACCGTAAATACTCCCGTTATTACGGGTCGTAATTACGACCCGTAATAACGGGCTCATAGACTTCTATTGGCCACGGGTACCTTCCCGTTTTCTTACGGGAAGGTGCCCGTGCCGTTGAAAAAGATAGAACATGTCCTATTTCAGGCCGTAATAACGGCACGGACAGTCTATAGAAGTCTATGGAGCTCCCGTAATGACGGGTGGCTACATGTGTGCACCCGTCATTACGGCAGCGTTGCTAAGCGACGTCAGTAAATAGTCACTGTCCAGGGAGCTGAAAGAGTTAACTGATCGGCAGTAACTCTTTCAGCACCCTGGACAGTGACTACCGATCAGAATAAAGAGCAACCTGTAAAAAATAAAAATAAAAGACGTTCATACTTACCGAGAACTTCCTGCTTCCTCCAGTCCGGTCTCCCGGCCGTTGCCTTGGTGACGCGTCCCTCTCGACATCCGGCCCGACGTCCTGGCCGTCCCTGGATGACGTTTCAGCCCATGTGACCGCTGCAGCCAATCACAGGTCAATCACAGGCTGCAGCGGTCACATGGACTGCCGCGTCATCCAGGGATGTCGGGCTGGATGTGAAGAGAGGGACGCGTCACCAAGGCAACGGCCGGGTAAGTATGAATTTCTTTAACTTTTATTACAAAGGGCTGTCCCTTCTCTCTATCCTGCACTGATAGAGAGAAGGGGCTGCCGATTATTGCAGTGCTATTTTGCCGCCAAAAACGTGCCCGTAAATACGGGTGGAATACGGGTGACACCGGACCCATATTTACGGGCACGGGTCCGTAAATACTGGTGCAAAACGGGTCGAATACGTGTGACACCGGACCCGTATTTACGCCAGTATTTACGGGTGGGAAAAAATACGGTCGTGTGCATGAGGCCTAAGTCAATGTAAGATACAGAGCTGCTTCTAACTTTTTTAGAAAGAGATTGTTTATTGCACTATATTATGTCTAATTTTCCTATTTGATCTTTAATTCTGGGTCAACCCTTTTAAGCAAGTGTGAAAGAGATTAACTAACTCCACCATCTTGTCCTATACTCTATTTTGTCTTCAAAGTCATTTTGATGCTTAAAGAAATACATTTTGCTGTGTTTAAGACCACTTTCAGATAGCAGTATTCTGGTGAGTATTTTGCATCAGTATTTGGAAGCCAAAACCAGGAATTGAAAATATACTGAAAAAGTATCATAGGAAAATTTTCATCTCTTACGTGTTTTGGACCCACTCCTGGTTTTAGCTTCAAAGTACTGCCAATAATACTGCCGTGTGAAAGAGGCTTGAAGAAAATGTTGCTGTGTACACAAAAAGACTCTTACAAAAACATAGGGTTCAAGATCCACACCATTCTAAATGCTATATAAACCCCCTCTTATCTGATGGAGGGGCGTATGAAATTTATGCCACATACCAGGTGACATGTGTCACTTCACATTATTGTAAGCTTACAATAAATAATAATATAAATTTGGACCAAGTGTTTCGCAGTTATTTTTATCCGTGACACAAGTGTGAACCTTAAAGGGGTTGTCCACCAGATAGGTCGTCAATACATGATCTGTGGGGGTCCGACCCCCAGACCCCGCACCGTTAAGCTACTCTGGCTGCCCCTGAGCACCGGATATACATGCCGGATGCAGTTGGCTCCGGCCACTGAATAGCGGCTCAGCTGCAGTATTGCAGCTCTGATCCTATCCAAGTGAATAGGAGCAGAGCTGCAGTTCGGCAGCATGCCCGGTATGCTATGTACAGAGCCAATTGCTTCCAGCTCCGTACATCGCATAATGGGCCATTACATCCGGTGCTCGGAGGCAGCCGGAGCGCTTGACTTTGCGGGGTCCAGGTGTCGGACCCTCGCCGATGATATACTGATGACCTATCCGGTGGTTAGGTCATCAGTTGCTCAGTAGTGGACAACCCCTTTAAAGGCTATGTACAACTTCGAAAGCGACTTTTTTTTTTTTTAAACAAAAATGTGTATCAGTGTATTTGGTGCAACTTTTTGTATTAAAAATAATTTTTACTTTTTGAGATTCACTGGTGCTCTACAATAACTTGGCGCTATATAAACATTTTTGAAAATCTGCTCCAAACCTGAATAAATGCAAAGATTATTTTACCTGCTTTCCTAGTATTCTACATTTACTTGTATTGTACTTCACTTTGTTGCGGATTTTCAGTGTAGGATCAGCATCGAAAATCTGCTACAAATCCACTACATCTAAACATGGTCTGATTATATGTACTACATCTAGAGCTAAGCGATTGATCCCAATAGTTTTTTGCCCTTTCATTGAGGCACGATTATGATTTTGATCAAAATCGTGAAATCGAGATTATCGTCGACCCCACGGCACTGGCTTCTCATTATGGTGGGAGGGGGCACTGAAGGAAGAAGCCGCTATAGTAGCAGCAAGTCCAGCACCAACAGGCTCTGCATACTTACACTCTCTGGACCCCTGACCTGTTTAGCATCAGATCTCCTGTCGGATATACAGAGGCGAGAGACTGTCTCATATACAGCGTTTCTCTCTATCCTCTACATTACACGGTCTCTCTACTATCTGATATACAGAGAGGAGAGAGACTGTCTCAAACACAACTTTTTTCTCTTGTTCCTTTATTTACATTAGATAGTCTCTCTACTGTGCGAAGGAGAGAGACCGTCTCATTTACAGCAATTTTCTCCCTCCTTATTACAATAGACAATCTCTCTCCTGTCGGATATACAGAGAGAAGAGAGTCTATCTCATATACAGGGAACATACCTTTTTTTAGCCTGTTTAACAGCAGATGTAATAAAGGAATTATTGTGCATGCATTTTCCTTATCTAAAAAAAATACCAAGAGACAATTCTTTTACATAAGGGAATTGCAGGTAGAGTTATTCCATAATATATACCGATTAGCATAGCACCTAAGAGACAGTCCTAATAATCCGTATATATTATGGAATAGCTGTGCATGCAATTCACTTATGTAAAAGAATTGTCTCTTGGAAATGTTTTGGTTTATTTAGCAAAAACAAGAAAATCAAGATTAAATTAGAGAATCGTCAATGATTGTAAAAAAAGCAAGATTTATTTTTTAGGCCATATCGCCCAGCCCCAACTACATCTTTACTGCATTTCAGGCATTTTGCACGTCCTCACTTTATAGATCTAACATATAGACATGCCGACCCATTCTGCACTTTACATATTTTCTTCATAATGATGCTGCAGTTTTTCGCAGTGTAATTCTTTCTGCAATGTGGAATTAATAACGATCCTGTGATATGCTCTTAAATGTTTTACGCACAACACTGTTGGTACATAGGTACAGTTCCCTGGGTTTCCTATATACGTGTAGTTTCTTGCCGGCTTGCTGAGAATTACAGTATCACATGTAACTGGGTACAAAGGCTACAGGGAACGGAGTTTAATGGATTGTGATTACTGTTCTGGAACAGATTGAACCTCTTTATAGTCTATGAGAAGCTGATGTGAACTGAATTCAAACAAAGGGAAGATAATGGATTTTACAGCAAACTACTCAGATGAAAAGGATGCTATCTCATAATTTACAACTACAGTAGATATCCAAAATAGGGCAAGCGACAAAAGTAATAAAACATAGACAATATTAAAATATGCTCAAAGATGTCGGATTTTCTAGCATTTTGCCTTTGCATTGTTTATTTCTATACAATAATTAACCTTGCTCCTCAGTAGCAATGTGGCAATCTTCTGATCATGATTATTATTACCCAAGCTTCTAGTCTTGGACCCTTTCCAGCAGTCTCCCTGACTGAAGTATAGATGAAGTGTATCTTCTTAATGTCTTCTCTGAATCCCGGCCAAGTCTTTTATAGCGTATTACACAGATTGCCTCAGTGAAATGTTTTATACCCTGTGATCCTTCTTTTTTTTTCCTCACTGGAACTCAGAAATAAGTATTAGACACCACTCATTTCATTTCTGCTGGGTTAATGCATTTGAGACGCCATGGAATTCTGACTGAATAGATATATGGCATAGGGAGCATAGCATAGTTATAATGTGTTTTCTCTTATACCTCTAGACAATAATGAAATAACATTAACACTGCACAACAATAATAGGTTTAGTTTAGAAAAAAACAGCCGAAATAAACAAGTTGTTCTAAAATTGAAATAGCATTTAAAATGTCTGCCAGGATTTCCCATGGCATGAAATACAATAGGCAGTTATAAGGTAGCCTAAAGGACAGGAGCAGAAACTATTTTTCTGCTCTGGGAAGGTATAAAATATATCATTAATATTGCTAGCAGATGAGAAGAGAAAGCAAGGTGCTGACTTTTCTTGCTGACTGCTAGCTGATCATTCTGAAAGTGACTGTCCAGTTACCTGACTAGGCAGTCATTATTGGCCCCCTGTCAGATATATTAAAGGGGTCTTCCAGGCCTAAACTTTGATGGCCTAAGATCGGGAATCCTGCTGATCACCTCAATGTAGTGAATTTGCCGCTACTATGACGTATGGATGAGATGCTCTACTTGTGTAAACAATTAAGAATATTTCATTGTTCTGATCTGCGGGGTCCCAGTGGTACGAATCCCACAAATCAAATATTGATGGCCTATCCTAAAGATAGGCCATCATTGTTATAGATTTTGTGAACCCATTTAAGCAGTGGAGGTGATAGCCATGTCCATGCTTACAGAGAAATCCTCCTCTCCCTGCTCATACCTGTAGCCTCCACGGCCGCGGACCGTTGGGATTACTCACCCACCGACGGCCGCAGCCATGGATCTCCTCCTTAGTAGACGCCAGCGCTCAATTCTGCTCCATTTTGCTGTGCCCGGCCTTAAAGTGCCAGCGCACGCACATGAAAATAATCATTAATTAGGCCATGATCACCCTGGACTATAAGAAGGACTATAAGAAGGGACCTCCCCCTTTACTCCTTGCCTGAGCGTTGTTGTGTTTACCCATGTTAGTCTCAGAAAATGGTCCCTTAGTGTTATCCTGTTCCCGTTGTCCCCGTGCCCTGATACCTGTATCCTGTGTTATATTTGTTCCTGTTCCTTAGACTGTTGGAGTCCTGTAGTGCCACCTGTCACGTCTGCTGATATACACCACGTCTGGTGTCTGCAAGTTCATCTGTGCCGAGCCTCCATTACTGTCTGGACTGTCAAAGGTACTCTTGTACTAGGACTGTTGTTTGGCCAGCTGCTTCTCCGCTACGGCGATGCGGCCTAGTGGGTCCACATACCACGGATCGTGACAATACCAACTACTGCTTTAGTTACAAAATTCTAAGAGTATATATATATCACAGAGACTGAGCCCTCCATATACACACCCTGTGTAACTCTGTAAGTTTCAGACTAGCCCTCTCGCTCTGTTTCCAAATCTCCCATAGATTTATATGACGCGGGCTGTGCAGATTCTCAGCAAATGCTGTGGTTACGTGATAAATGTAATAACCCCTTTAAGTTATGTTCACACTAGCATTAAAAATTACACCAGCAGACTGATGCACTTTGGCGTAGCTAGGGGTTTAGCACTGGCGGGGTGAAACACATCAGAATGGGCCCCAACCCAGTGTGCCCCCCACACAGTATAATGACCCCTTAGTGTCCCCCAAACAGTATAATAACCCCTTAGTGGCCCCCTCGACGAGTGGAAGAGCTCCCTCTGCTCCTCTGCTTTGTACTAATGCTGAATATCAGGGAGCTTATGTTTCCTTGCTTCAGCATTGAATTCAACTGTATCAGCGTCCTGAAAACACAGATACAGTTGACACCGGGATATACCACCAGCCACCCTGGACAGTGGGACACTGCCCGGAATCTGGGACTGTCCTGCTGAATCTGGGATGGTTGAATGGTTGGAAGGTATGATGCTAGCCAGTGCTGATATCTGGGATTTAGACATAGCATATCATGCTGTGCTTATTTCTCTTTTACATTTATAGTAGTTGACTGTTGTAGAACAAATATGTAATAGAGAATGGGAGGCATAATTGATACAACTTCTGGAAAAATCTACTTTGTTCCGATAGTGTCCCTACAATAGACTAAAGTGAATAAATAGTTATAACATACCTGACTACTCTCCTGGATTGTCCAGGAGTCTACTGAAATAGCAGGGATCTTCTGCACTCTCCAGCAAAGTAGGTAGAGGTACTTTTACACTGGCCAATTTGTATCTGGTGCAATGAGCGCCAATCAACGAAACAGATTTTGGTGTGGGGACGAGCGCTCGTTACTCCGATCGCTGTATACTATATGATCACACTGTGTTGCTGGGCAAGAAAGGGGGAGAAGCTGTATGAAGCTGATTTGACAGCATCAAACAGAAACATTGCACTGCCCAGAGTGTAAATAAAGAGTAACCTCCCATTTGGCAAGTATAGCCAAATTATCATATTTAGTAAAATGCACATGACTTTGCAAATAATAAATGTTTTTGGAAAAATAATTACACAATAGTTATCAGCATGACAGCGCCTATTATATTAGTTAGGAGATAGGGCATTAATATACTAGTGACAGATCCTCTTTAACCCCTTCCCGACATTTGTCGTATGGATATGTCATGTAAAGCCACTGCATCCCGCAAATTGCAGTATCTATACAACAAATACATGGCACGGGCTCAGAAGCGGAGTCCGTGCCATCATCCCCGGGTGCCAGCTGTATGTTAAAGCTGACACCCTGCTGTAATGGCTGAGACCGAAGTTTTCTCCGATCCCCGCCATTAACAGTCAAAAGCGACCGCTGCATTAAAAGTGTTGGCAGCTAATCGCCACCTCAGTGATGAAAGCGCCGGGGTGCTGATGGCTGGAAAGGCAACCGGAGGCCTAACACTGGCCTCCCAGTCTGCCTAGTACGGAAGCCTCCAAGGACCTGCTCAGAGGCAGGGCCTGAAAGGCTTCCAGTACCGACGACAAGAAGGCACGGGCTCAGAAGTTGAGCCTGAGTCATTAGCGGCGGTTGTTAGCTGTATGTTACATCTGACACCCTGCTGTAGTGGCAAGGATTGGAGATAGCTCCGATCCCTGCCATTAACCCCTTAGATGTAGCAATCGAAAGCGATTGTTAAATCTTAGTAATTGTGTGAAATCGGCAGCCCTGTGAAGCGATCGCAGGGCTGCCGACGGCTGCTATGGCAACAGGAAGCCTAACAATGGACTCCTGGTCTGCCAATACAGAAGCCAATTAGGCCCCGCCTGGAGGCGGAGCCTAACCGGCTTGTGTCAGTGAACGACTGAAAATTCTAATACATTAAACTACATAGTTAGTGCAATGTACTACAACATATATCAGACAGGTGGACCTTCAAGTCCCTTAGTGGGACTAAAAAAAAAGGTCTAACAAAGTTGTAAAAAATTTATTTAAAATTTCAAGTAATAAAATAGAACAGAAATGCCCTTTTTCTCTTATCAAGTCCTTTATTATTAAAAAAAAATTAATAAGCCATGCCTATGGTATCGCCACGTCTGTAACGGCCTGACCTATAAAAATATAACGTTATGTATCCTGCGTCGTGAACGCCGTAAAAAAACAACTAAAAAACTATACCAGAATTGTTGTTTTTTGGTCACTTTGCCTTCCAAAAATTAGAATAAAAATTTATCAAAAAGTCGCATGCATCCAAAAATGGTACCTATAAAAACTATAGCTCGTCTCGCAAAAAACTATTTTTGTGGTATGTGTCTCCAGTGGCACAAACTGGGCACGACATATTTGCCACTGAAATGGCATATTTAGGGAAAAATTTCAATTTTTACTTTGCACCATCCGCAGTGCAATCATTTATGGAAAGGACCTGTGGGGTCAAAATGCTCACTACATCCCTTAATAAATGCCTTGAGGGGTGTCGTTTCCAAAATGGGGTCACTTCTCAGGGGTTTCCATCATTATTTCACATCAGAGCCCTGCAATTGTGAACCAATACTTATTAAGTCGCCAAATTCGGCCTCAATTTCACATGGTACTCTTTTACTCCTTAGCCCTGTCGAGTGCCCAGGCAAAAATTTAGGGTCATATTTGGGTGTTCCTAAAACCAGGATACACAGCATAATAATTAGAGAGCTGTCTTTTCATGGTGGCATAAGCTGGGCACAACATATTGGCAAGTCTATGGAAAAATTGCAATTTTCACTCTGCAATATCGAGCGCACACTAATTTCCAGAAAACACTGCCGGGCATAACATGCTCACTACACACCTGGGTGAATACCTTGAGGAGTATACCTAAATGAAGAACACCACAAAACAAATTCCCCTGTTCATTTGTTGTAGTCATCAATTTGACATAGTACATAGTGTCTATGGGGACTGAAGCATGGTAGTAACGGTGGAACCCGCTGAATAATAACAAAACCTAAAGTTCGGAGTCTGACACACCAAAATATTAATTAAAACAAAGAAACTTTATTGAATCAATCTAAAAATAAAGCATATATTAAAAACAGAGATGATTTCCACAGTGCAAAAGAGACAACCAGATAGATATACATAATACATGCAAATACATAGATAATGGGTGACACAATTTAATCACAGAGATAAATAATCAGCATATTGCAATTGTACAATGTATATGTTGAATTGTAATACATACACCGGCAAGAGAACCTATTCAGCAAGCAACAAGATAATTTAACATGTAGTAGTGTTATAAATATATGTGTATAGATCAGTGCCCATCAGTAGAGCCATATAAATAAGGCAATACTACTATACAGGAGCAGGATGCATAGCTCAGTTTAGCCAAATAACGTAACACGTAACACATATCACATGTCAAAGTCAGGGCAGTATCTATAATACCAGTCATAAATGAAAACTCAATAAACAATGAGTGTTACACTATAAATAGACCTTTTTGCTGAACAAATAGCATCTGCTGAAGAGGAACTCTTACCGATCTGTGACAGTCACCGTCTCTGGTGTCAACAAAGTTTCTTTGTTTTAATTAATATTTTGGTGTGTCAGACTCCGAACTTTAGGTTTTGTTAATACCTTGAGGAGTGTAATTTCCAAAATTAGGTCACTTCTGGGGGGTTTCGTCCCACAGGGGCTTTGCAAATGCAACACAGCGCCCATAAACCAATGCATCAAAATCTGCACTCCAAAAGCCAAATGACGCTCCTTCCCTTCTGAGCCCTGCCGTGTGTCCAAACAGCAGTTTATTACCACATATGGGGAAATGCCGTACTCTGGAGAAATTGCTTTACAAATGTTGGGGTGCATTTTCTTTTTTTCTTTTTTGAAAAGATGAAAAATGTTGAGCTAAAGCTACGTCTTATTGAAGAAAAGGTATTGTTTTTATTTTCACTGCCCAATTCTAATAAAATCTAACAAACACCTGTGGGGTCAAAATGCTCACTAAACCCCTGGATGAATTCCTTAAAGGGTGTAGTTTAC